>NW_020655370.1:0-6961 GCF_003589595.1 Hyposmocoma kahamanoa
CTAATTCAGTAAAAATGGAACAGTTTTTGAAAATACCACCATCCGAAGCGCTTCCATTTGCTCCCACATTTATATACGTAAAACTGTAATCATGGTCAACAAGGGCCATCAATACTATGCTGTTTCCGTTTTTATAATTAAAGTTCGTACTTCCATATTCATAGGAGGCAGTAATTTTTATATGTTTTCCGTCTAACGCTCCATAGCACAAAGGAAAGTTCCACTTATTCCGAAAGCCTTACTCGACTTGTTTCCATTGTTCCGCAGTGGGTATCTGCAAAAATAAAGTAAAAATATTTTATTTTCAGGAAAATACTGATGATGCTCAAAATAAAGAAAATACTGACAATACTCAACCTAGTGACCAATGTGGGAACCCTACCCATACAAACCCAGAACCAAGTCTACCAGAACCGCGAAAGAAAAGAAGTAAAATTTCACAGCTGTCTACAATAGTCAGCCCAGCTAGCAAAACTTGGTATTACAGTATCCTAAGAGCATATTTTTCTTACTCTTTTAGTACACTTACAAACGTTGGTAAGTGTGGAATTGGGCGCACTTTATAAGAGTGTTTGCCCTTATTGTTATTGTATTATGCTCTTATGAAGAGTGTTTTCAATCTTATAGTGATCTGCCTAGTGCCCTTGTAAAAGCAATTAGTCTTACAAGTGTCTTACACTGGCATGGTGTAAAGGTAAAATGCCATTGTGTAGCCTTACGAATGCCGTTCTAAGTGTGATTCGCCTTATTTACCTCTTTGTGATCTCAATGTAAGAGTATTTATAAGCGTGTCGAACATTTTAAACCGTTGTGCGCATGCAGTGAATATAATAAAAATCTTTAAAAAAGTAAGTACGTTGTTTTATAATTTAAAATATTTCTATGTTACTAGTATCGTACTAATATTATAATGTTGAACTATCTGCGGAGTAGGTTTATTCGAAGTATTTTTAATGTAAATAACAATAAAATCTCGGGCCATTTCTGAGATGTGTTTTTGAATAATAGTTATTGATTTAGTAAAATGTGAAATAATACAAAATGTCACCATCTTTCCATTATTTACATTATAACTTATAGTGTACTTCATCAGAACATTTAAAAGCTCAATCGTTTTTAGTTAAATGCACTGTCAGACTAGATATTCTTATATGACTCTAGTTAAGTGAGTTTAAGGACCATTGCTCCTATTAAACACTAGCCTTAAACAATTATCGGTGGCCATTGTTCATAATGTTAGGGTTCCCTAAACAGTGGAAGAGCCAAAAATCACACCTCATAATTTTAACTTATAGGTAGCTAATGTTAATATGCTTTTAATATTTAGTTTGTATGTTATTTGTTCTAGCGTAGCAACTGCTGTACCTAAATAATTATGGGCATTAAGAATGAAATTATGGATGTCGATTGTTTTTTAAATAAGAAAAAAATCAGAAAGCTCAAGAATAAAAAATGGCCTTGGACCCCAACACACTTTATACTGTCTGAAAAATGTATCGCTTGTAGATATTCTACGTCATACGACATGCCCCAAAAACCATTTCATTTTATAATGGGTTGTGATGACTTAATTAAATTATTGCATTCAAATTTCTTCTGGTGTCAAAACTGCCAAGAGTTCACAATCTACGACCACTACCCAAGTGATGAATGTGAAGTGTGCAACTAACCAATATAATAAGAGTCCTGTTATATCCTAAGATAATAATAATTTAGGTAAGAGCAAGAGGTAGAATGATGTTTTATTGTTTAACGCGCCTGCATCGAGGGGGGAGCGGGCGCGGGCGCGGGGGCGGCGCGCATACCGCGCGGGGATTACCGGATAAATCTATTCAATTCAATCAGTCCGCTCGTACTGTTCAGTGGTCTAGCGTCTGTTAGCGACACGCGTGTGGTTCCACACATTTGTTTACATTAGAAGTAATAATAATATCTAGACTAAATTTACATTACATATAAAATAGTTCGTATAAGTACATTGTAGTGTTCAAGTCAAGTTAGTTTGATACAATTTGTTGATATCGTTTTAATAAAATGCAAGTGATAAATCATTGACATTGTTCAATCGGAATTTTCGTACATTTCTTTATTTCAGATTAGCTATTTAAACTATGCACTTTAAAATAGTGCAGACTATAGAAAGAGGCAGGCCTCTATTGACTGCAGTACCGCACGAATGGGAAAATAATGGAATTTTGTTTTGGCCAAAAAAACACGAAAAATTACGGAGAATAGAAAACTCAAAACCTGAAACAAATTGGAATTCAATAAATTGCATTCTTAAAAGGTCAAACTTACCAAGTCTTGCGCAGGCTGAATTTGAAATTGATAATATGTCCAACGCCTCCGATACCGAGACTGACAATGAAAATTACCAGGTCACTAGATATCACGCGAAAATGAGAAATACAACAAAAATTCAACAAAACTTTAATGAAATAGCAAGAAAATGTTATGCGGTGAGTACCTACTATAATATACTACTATACAGGGTTATTGGTAAAAAATTAACAACCTCTTAAGAAGTCATTGTACTCATCAGTATGAACAACTTTTACTATGGGACCAAACCTGAAATCACGAAAAAAATCAGCTGTTCCCTACATTTATGTTCGTATAACTCGTCAAAATGTAGGGAACAGCTGATTTTTTTTATTTATTATGAGTACAATGACCTCTTGAGAGGTTGTTAATGTTTTACCAATAAACCTGTATAGAAATATTAAATTTTTGTAATAATCAATTCCATTTGCATCGTTGCAGGTTGGGAAATCATATAACTGCCTCCGTGGCCGAACGGTTACCAAGCCGGACTGCCACGCAGAGGTCCCAGGTTCGATTCCCGGGCCGGGAGAAATATTTGTATGGCCAACATTTATTTCTCTCGTGAGTTTGGGTGTAATTTGTGGTTGTCTGTCTATGTGTGTCCATGGCACCCGCGACACAGGGTTTCCCTAGTGCGGGGCTATGTCGAGTGTGTGCGTTATTATTATTATTATTATTATTATTATTATTATTATTTTAATTTTTGTATTTCTGTCTAAGTATTTCTAGTTGATCAAAGTACTTTTTTGATAGTGATTTGTGCATTTTACGTCTTTGTTGGTATGCAGTGATAGAAGACTTGGACTTATTTCGTGTGACTGGCACCTTTTGTTGATACAAGTGGCTTCCGTGTGGTGCAGAGGTTAAAACTACGTATCTTGACATCTGTTTTACAAATCACCGAACAAACATCGCTTCCTATCTTCCTTGGGAAGATTGGACAAAACTTAAATTTTCTAAGCAAGATACTGTGCCACTGGCGAAATAACTACATTGAAATTCCATAATATTATCGCGGGGTAGTAGCTGTTCAAGTAGCTGCGGGGAAAGGAGAACTTGTGATATTTGCTTATCATTAGTTATTTGTACTTTAATTAAATTAAGGATTTTTTTTTATAATTTCAGGAGCATCAGTCACAAATCATAAACAAAGAAAACACGATTCTCTTGAATGTTCCTCCTCCCCTTCCTCTTCAGTCAGTTATCATAAATAGTGACATTACAATTCCTGCTAGTCAAAATCATACTATAACCGAAAACATGAACCAAGAATCCCAGATAATTACGGCGGAAAATATTGATGTGTTTTCTGAAGAGCCTACTAAAATAGGTAGTATACATTCGGCAGCCCAGGTTTTTAAGGCAAAAAATTGTATTGTACCACCCGCACCAGATACAAATTATACTAATGTGATTGGTTTAGATGATGCGATGACTTTAGTCTTGCAAAAACTTGATGGTATGAAGCAAGACATCGATAAACTTTTTGAAAACCAAAATAAAATACTATTTAAACTTACGCAAACTAGTACACAATGTGAAGAATTTATAAAAGCCTCATGTAAGCAAACAAAACATGAAAATATACCTGGCATTAAACCTATTAGTAACTTAGAGGAGCTACAAGATTTAGAATTTATGTTAAGAAATCCTGATTTTAGAGCAGAGCTCAAGAACAAAATAGATGTTTTATGCAGTAAAGGCAAAAATAGAGGAACCAATAATGCATATGCTCTGATTGATGTTCTGATTCAAAGAAGCTTTTTATGTCAGTGTTCATGGGCTGGTGGATCTAAAACAGAAAGCTCAAAAATTTGTCTCAAAAGTTTTACCAATTTTGTCGATTTGTTTTTCTCAGTTATTCACGAATCAGACCCTGATTTCAAAAAGCCAGATTGCGAAAAGTTCTTAAAGACAATTTTAAAAAATTCTCGTCAACGCCTTGCGAGTAAACAAACAAGATTGTCAACAACAAGATGCCGCCAGAAAGTAAAAACACTAACTACAGCTTGCCCTTCTGGAACTTCAATTTCTGACAATCAGCAATACCAACCTAAAGGAAAAGGGAAACAGTCCTCAACACTGGTATTAGGTGAAGGGTTAATTTCAAATGAGCTGCCAGTTCTGCCAAAACCACAAGAATCTGATGCAGGATCATCGACAGAAGCGTCAGTAGGACCGTTTTTTCGTGAAAACTATTCAAAACAAAATAGTGACATATCTGATGAAGAGACTGCGACCGGTTATTTGTTGTGATTATTAGGCAGTAAATGTTAACGGGTGTATTCTTAACTTTTTTTGTTTCCAAAGAAGGGACTTTATTTTTATTCTAAGTTTTTTGTCTAAATGTGTAAACCCCAATTGAAAAAAAAAAAGATAGTTACTTGGTAATTGTTAGTAATGCTAGATGCATGTAATGCATTTTAAGACAAGATCACGTTTTGCAGTGAAACTGAATCTCAGCGTACCCAATTTAATGAGACTTTATTTTTATTAATAATGTTAAAGACTGTTTGATTTATCTAAGTTAATATACAATGTAATTTTTCAATAACCGGCCAAATTTTCACAGGGTTCTACCCATGAATATGAACAACTTTCACTATGGGACCGACTCTGAAATCACGAAAAAAATCAGCTGTTTCATACATTTGAGTCGAGTAGGTATTGAACTTTTGTATGAAACAGCTGTTTTTGTCGTGATTTCAGAGTTGGTCCCATAGTGAAAGTTGTTCATATTCATGGGTAGAACACCCAGTGAAAATTTGGCCGGTCATTGAAAAATAACCCCGTATATAAAAAAAATGAGACTTGATTATTGTTAGTAAATTCATCTAGTTAAATACTAGGTCACGTTTGTGCTGTAAAACTGAATCTCAGCGTACCCAATTTAATGAGACTTTATTTTTATTAATATTGTTAAAGACTGATTTATCTACTTACATGTTAATATTAAAAAAAATAGTGACTTGATTATTGTTAGTAAATGACTCTAGTTAAATATTAGGTCACGTTTGTGTTGTAAAACTGAACCTCAGCGTCCCATTTTTTTTTATTAAATTTGATTTTCCCGAATTACAAGTTGCAATGGCTAGTACAAAAATAGTACAAAATAATTGATTAAGAATATTTGAATGAAAAGGAGTAATAAAGAAAATTTATTAAACAACACGTTGTCGTATTTTTTCTATTTTTTTTTATAAAGTGTGTAATAAAGGTATAAAAAACAATTCTGAGTTATATTCAATTTTAACTAACTTACATTTCACTTTTGAAACACCACAAATCACTTTACTTTTATTATAGTTGTTACGATCGCATTTGTAAATATTTAAAAATGAAGATTTCAGAGGCTCATCAAAGACGTCAAAAACGTTGTTAATACGATATCCGTGTATTGAAATATCTTTGGAATCATCTTTATTGTCGGTACTTAATGTCTGTAGTTCAATTACATAGTCTTCCTCACTTAAAAACCATTTATTTTGCTCTTTCGCCGATAGAGTAAACGAGTCGAAACAAAGTTCTTTAACAGTCGTTCTACCTTGGGTTCGGCTTTCTTTAATGAAAACTTGCCTTTTTTGATTTTGATGAAAGTTTTCAATTTCTAGATTAAATCTTTCGTTTAATCGTCGAGCAGCTTGCTGCAGTGGCTTATTCCCTTGCCTAATTAAGTTTTTTATAACATACAGCTTATTTTCGAACGGATAAGCGTTAAAGCTTTGTAGTGTCCCGAATTTTATTACTTCATCAACAATATGTGTTAAATTGTGTATATTGCTGGAGATGTAGTCCTTTCCATAAATATTTTTAAAGATATCAACAAAACTTTGTAGCATTTTGTCAGCAATCGAAAGAAATTTAAAATGTTTTTCATTGGAGCAAATCGTAATAGCACAAAACAAATGTAAAAAATGATAATAAGCCTGAACTGGTAATGTATCTTTAAGTATTACAATACTTAAATAGTAGAGAAAGGTGCGATATTCCGAGCCTTTCCAATGGGCTAACACATCAAGTTTCCTCACAGATCTGTGAATTTCTTTAGGCATGCTGCATTTGGATAAAAAAAGGTTTACTTTTTCTATATCTTTGCTGCACCATTTAGTAAGATATTTACCAAAACTACCATCTCTCCATCCAGTTAACAAACGCTTCATAACACCAAGATCAATCAAGTGGAGCGAGTCACAAACTGGAAAGTTTTCTACCATATCGATATTAAGTTTTAAAAGAGGGGAATCTAACTTATGGTGCTCCTCGTCCTTTTTTGATCGAAAATCCTTGTCATTTCTTTTAGGACAATCATAGTTTAGAAACGTAACAGTGCGAGACACCTGTGAATATTCACCTACAACCGTACATTTCAGACATCCGTGCTTGCCGTTAAAATTGACAACTCCTTTGATTAGTGCTCGAGCTGGGGAGTCACAAATGAAAGCTCTGACTTTTACGGGAACCGTTGTTTCAAGTCCTGTTGATTTAAAGGTCACCTTTAAACCACTTGAACTTGTAAGTTCGTTTAACTCCATTACTAAAGGATCCAAAAAGGCTTCTAAATTAGATGGCTTGCTATCTCCCGCGTATATACCTTAAAATAAATGAAGTGTTTTTCTGTTAGTCTGCATGAAAATAA
>NW_020655370.1:7061-10457 GCF_003589595.1 Hyposmocoma kahamanoa
TTTTTTTTTTTTTTTTTTTTTTTTTTATAAAATATAGGTGCGCATTTGACCTCCATCTCACCTGATGGAAAGTGACGATGAGGTCGACGATGGAGCATGCACACCTAAATAATGCCTATTCACTCTCGCCTTGAAAAGGTCCAAGTTATAACGTTCAGGGAACAAGTCTGCAGGCAGGGAATTCCACTCCATAGCCGTTCGCCATATAAATGTGGAAGCGTAACGCTTCGTGCGAATCTTTGGAATATCCACAACATAGGGGTGGAACCCAAGCCTACGCCTAGTCCCCCGGTGATGGAAAGGGGAAGGCGGAATTAAATCATGTAATTCCATCGCACACTCTCCGTGATATATCCTGTAAAATACCGATAAGCAGGCAACTTTACGGCGGTGTTCAAGGCTCTGCAGCTTCGCCTCCACTAATTCCGAGTCACCTATAAGCCTCTTGGCACGGTTGTCAATTGAATCCAAAGTGGCCAGTTGATATGTCGCAGAGCCATCCCAAAGGTGGCAGCAGTACTCCATGCACGATCGGACTTGTGCTTGGTACAGCTGGAGCAACTGTCCCGGTGTAAAGTACCGCCTCACCCTGGAAAGGATCCCAAGCTTCCTTGCTGCATTTTTGGCCGTGGATTCAATGTATCTGCCGAAGTTCAAATTGGACGACAGGTCCATTCCAAGTAGCTGGAGACAATCGGCTATCGGTATGGATATATCACGAAAAGTCGGAGTCAGCTCAAAGGGACTCCGTTTTGTGGAGAATAGACACGCCTGCGTTTTGGTAGCGTTAAATTTGACAAGATTGGCATTGCCCCAATCGGAGACTGCCTGGAGTGTCAAATCTAAACGGCTAACCATGGACTCTCGACAAGACTGGATTTCCTCTCCACTGACCCTTGCATTGGTCAAGTACCTATCTACAACTGTGCTGTCATCAGCATACGCAAAGGTACCTGGAATTAACATATCATTGATATGCAGCAGAAAGAGAGTTGCAGACAGTACGGAACCCTGAGGAACTCCGGCATCTATCGCCATATGTTCGGAAGAGTAGCCTTCTAAGACCACTCGAATCGAACGTTCGCTCAAGAAATCCGAGATCCAATTGCAAAGGTCAGTGGGAAGCCCATAAGAGGGAAGCTTGCTTAAAAGGCTTGCGTGCCAGACCCTGTCAAAGGCTTTAGAAATGTCCAAAGACACTGCAAGTGCTTCGCCTTGCTTTTCTATAGCCTCGCTCCATATGTGACAGGCATACACAAGAAGATCCCCAGTAGATCGCCCTCGTCGGAATCCGTACTGGCGATCACTGAGGAGATCGTTGTCTTCAAGGTACGATAGGAGACGGTTGTTGAGTACACGTTCCATAGTCTTGCAGAGTATGGAAGTGACTGAGATAGGTCTATAGTTGACAGGGTCAGCTCTGCTTCCCTTTTTTGGTACAGGTTGCACGTTTGCAAGCTTCCACGACCTGGGAACTACACCAGTCTCAAGTGAGAGGCGGTACAGGCGTGTGAGAACAGGAGACAACTCAGGTGCACAGTTACGCAGGACTATTGCTGGAATTCCATCTGGCCCGCTAGCTTTATTCACGTCTAGATTTCGCAGAGTTCTAAGTACCTCTTTTTGGCGTATGCGAACTGGCGCCATAGTGCAGCCAGCCTGAGGTAAAGTAGGTGGTAGGGTCCCTGCGGCATCTAGACGCGAATTTTCTGCAAAGAGTGAGGCAAAGAGATTCGCCTTCTCTTCCGCAGTATGAGCCAGCGAACCATCCGGCCTCAGCAGAGGTGGCAAAGATGGGCGACAAAAGTTCGATTCGACCGCTTTGGCCAGGGACCAAAAGGATTTGCTGCCTGCTGGATAAGAGGCAAGCTTGGCTCCTATGCGGCGCACATGGTCGAACTTGGCCCTACGTAACATGCTTTTGCACTTCTTGGCGGCCTTATTAAAAGCTTTCTTCATGTTCTGAGTACTCGGAGTTTTGCGTAGTCGAGCATCTGCCCAAGCTTGGTACGCGGACTGTTTACGTGCTTCAGCACAACTACAATTAGCGTTAAACCATGGACGAGCTTGGGGTCCATTGGGTACATCAGAGTATGGAATGTAATACTCCATACCCAAACGCAAGACCTCGACTACAGCATCAGCACAGCTCGACGAGTCTCCTGAAGTAAAGCACGCCTGCCAGGGATATGACGCAAAGAAATGGCGCATTTCGTCCCAATCTGCTAACTTGTATCGCCACACCCGTCTCATACCACTAGGGCCCTGATCGGGTGGGGAGTATACGGATACAGTTTTCACCAGACAATGGTCGGAAGTACCCAGTGGGGCCTCCACAACCACAGAGTATCGGTCCGGATCAGTTGTCAGCAGAAGGTCCAAGCAATTAGCCGTATGGGACTCAACATCTGGTATCCTAGTGGCGCCACTGACAAGCTGGGATAAGCTTAGCGTTAACGCAAGTTTACGCGTCTCTCTCCCAGCGTGATCGGTCTTCTGGTATGGGAACAACCATTCTTGATGGTGTGCATTAAAGTCCCCCAGAATGACTAGTTGCGCCGCTGGGTACCTATGCTGAATCTCATCAGACGTCTCACTTAGATATTGGAACAGCTTGGTCGTCTCCTGATCTCCACTGTGCGATCGGTAAACACAGCAGTACACTATTTGTGTAACTCCTGTGTCAACCAGAAGCCATAAAATTGAAAAACTCGGTGCCTCAAGGTTCTTGAGACGCTTGACACAGATGTCATCGCGAACGTACACACAGACTCCGGCACGAGGTACGAACCTGTGCTCCAGAGTATACCCGGGGTAGCTGAGGTACGCTGCGTCAGTCGGACATCTGATCTGCGTCTCTGTGAGGAACAGCAGCTGCGGTTTGTCGGTTTCAAGGTGGTAGTGGACCGAATCGAGATTTGAGTGCAGACCTCGGATGTTAGTGAGGTGCACTTTTAGTGGGAGGACGTGCAACCGCTGTGTATACTTTTTTCCATTTTTAAAGTTTTTCATTCTGTTTTGGAGAAGTGAATAGGCAGGAGGAAGGCAGTTGAACGAGGCACTGCGTCGTGTTCAACCAAGCAGCAGACTCATACTGCCACACGAGGTTACAATCGGCTTGGAGACCGCGGGGACGCCCGAACCCCCCCGGAGATGGCCACCTGGTCCTCCCTTCCGGTCGCCAACCGGCAAGGTGGAGCATTCCGGGATTTTTCGTTGGGTGGCGGGGCAGCCTTTCACGGGTGGCTTTCCCGCTACTTGGGCCCCCAACTTCCCACGGTCGGCCAGCGGTGCACCGTGCTTCGGATCCCGCTAGCCTCCAGAACCGAGTGCTCAGTGTGGCAGTACAAGCAGCTACAACTCGCCGTCAGACGCAATGCAACTGTTCAGACCCGA
>NW_020655371.1:0-15647 GCF_003589595.1 Hyposmocoma kahamanoa
ATTACGGTACGTTGAGGATTAGTAGACACGGAAAACACAAACATATTCTCTTTTTATTATGTGCTTATTATAAGCGAGGAGTAAATGACAAGTTAGTTTGATACAATTGTTATAATACAAAGATCGAACACTAAGAAAAATGCCATCGATCCGGCTGGATTGAAACCTGGGCCTTCAGCATATCGTGCCTGACGCTCTTGCGACTGAGCTGCGGAACGAACCAGTCAATTTTTTATGTGCTTGGTGCAGATCTTTGTTTTTTATTTTTAATGACATTTTGCCGTAGCGCCATCTGTGACAAATCTATGAAAGTTTTTCATCATCCAGTTCAATTCTTATACATATAATCACGTTCTCACTCAGGTAGGTACTGGGCAGAGACTATAAACCTCCACTTGCTTCGCTTGAAATATCTCTCTATGAAATGAAATCTATGAAATCTATCTATGAAAGATCTCTTTTTCATCCTCCACTTGCATCAATATTTTCAGATATTTTCGTGTTATGTGTTATTTTGACTACGGGTCTAACAGTCTACATCCAAAAGTCAGTTTGAGTTGTACAAAGAGAATAATACCTTTTTACGTACCTATGTTTTTTATACTTCAAGTTTGATTTCTAGAAATAGACTTCGAAAATATACAGGAGGATATGCGCACTTTAGATTGACTTTCAAGTCAAATTAGACTGACTTTTTTTCTAAGAGCACCTTAAATCTCATTGATGCACAGCACATGTACGTACGCCAAGGTCTATCACGCCTTATTATTCTTTAACCAAATTTATGAGGAGTTTTGTGGCAGCTTGTAGTAAATCCATACTGAATCGGATATACAGCTGGCAGCAATGAGCGATCGCTAAGCGACAAGGTAATGGAAGCATCGCGAAGCTATTATCCGCAGTTAGTGCCTTTTGTTGGGCTCCATTCACATCGGAATAATTAATAACGTCGTGCTTCGTGCGGCAACCAACACAGCCAGGCGCTTTCTGGATTATGATACGGATTCCTGCAGTAACTTTATGTTAAATTTAGAGATATTTTAAGACTACGCCTTTAGCTATCTGATTCAATGGCTGCACAATCATTGAATTTACCTTAATACTTTATTCGAAAAGGTACTTACATTACTATTACCGACTATATAAACAACCAACAACCACCAGTATAAGCAATCATTTGACCATCACATGTAACCATACGTTGTTGTTAAGACAGAATTACGAATAACTTTCGGCGAACGTCTAAGGAGGGGTATATTATAAACAAAGGAGACCATTATTTTTTTCTCTCAAAGCGAGACGTCAGTGGATATGTTGTAGTTTCAAAAATAAAACACATGTTTATGATAGTTACGACATGTTTAGTGGTTAAAACAATTTAAAAATAAGAACTAATAATATTTAATGAATAATGTTGTCGTGCGGGCATGCCATTTTCGCTTTCGCGCCTTTTTTTTATTGATGAATTGTAAACAAAGACGGTCATTGACCGTAAGTTAACTACAAGACTGTTACCGAAGCAATAACCGGCCAAATGTAACCATGTGCCTTGCTTTGTTTTGATAAACAAGTCAAGCATGTAGCTGATTTTCAAAACAAATTCAGCTTGTCCGCAACTCGATCTTGGCTTAGTAGCCCAGACCCCAGGACGGTGGCGCCGGCGGCAGCACCTAAATGTAAATTCGGCGAAATAAATCGGCGACGGCGATACCTATCACCAAACTCGCGCACGAATTGGAGAAAAAGATCCATTTAAATGTAGATTGTCTCCGGTAATACTTCCATTTGTTTTTGTCTCGACAAGCCACCTCTGAGATACGATTCTAACCCGCCAGCCGTTTTGCGGTGTCGTATAACCGGAGCGGCTACTGCTTTTTATTCGCTCACGTCAGGATAAACTTCCTGCATCTGATAAATATTTTCTGAAAAAGTATTTTGGGATTACGACAATGAAGTATATTGTTCCGAAGAAACATAATTATATTAAAATAATATTTGTTTATTGTTGAAGGCAGCATCGTCACAAAAATGGGTAGTTACTCATATGCGTTATCGTTAAAGAAATTATTCCATAGATAGTATATATAGAAAGTACATAGATTGTACATAGATGGTGTATACATATTAAATAATACAAGTACATAGTATAGTTGACCAAAATTAATAGAATCTAGATTAAAACAAGAACGGAAATGGAATGTAACACTAATACTAAAGTAACACTATATGGAGTACCGCAAGGTAGTATTTTGGGACCATTGCTCTTCCTAATATATATAATGACATGCCTAAAGTATCCCATCACCCAATGGTGCTCTATGCGGACGATTGTACAACAACATCTATTAAAGAAAACGAATTAAATGCAAATCTAAATTCATTAATAGAATGGATTGAAAAAAATAATTCAAAAAGGTTGAGAAAAATGACTAGTAAGATAAACGTAGAGTACAAAGGAACACACTTCGGAGACACAAATATAACAAAGTTCCTAGTTATACAGATTTATGACAAAATCAGCTGGAAAGCACAATTAGAGAGTATTTGATTTGCACTAAACTCAACACTGCATACACATTATATATGCTTAGCAAAGTTGTAGATAGAGACTCGGTATTAAGATGTGGTATAATATTCTGGGGCAGTGAAACTAACGTGAAGTTAGTTTTTTAAGGCACAAAAAGATGAGACCAGATAGCTGCAAACCATATTTTAAAGATCTTCGACTAGTGACTGTTCCTTCACTTTATATCTACAAAACTGCCGTGTATGTCCGAATGCACACTTGATCACGCGAATTTTGAAGCTAAGACGTTATGACCAATTTCGTTCGAAAGCCTGTAAAACAGAAAGCATTACATTGGTCTGTGTCAAACACGGGAATCAAAAATATGTAACGTCATCTTAAATGCCAACCGCGTCCATTTCGCAGGACATAAGGTACATGATACGGTTGTCAAAGGAAAGTACATCAAATGTCAAAATAAATGTTTTTCCAAGTGTTTTATTGAATAATTCGCATGTATTGTAATAAAATGGACAAAAATATTGACAGTTAGAACAATTAAGTATGAATTCAAATTCGTCACTGCGGCATTACGGGATGTGGCATTTGAAAAAGCGAAGATCGACCGAATATAACATTATACAGGCACCTGTTATTTTTATGTCTATAAATCACACAAAAGCCCAAATAACTCGTGTAATCAGACATATTTAATCTAAGTACTAAAATTATTATTTTATAAAGCCAAGCAATACAAAGACCATGTTGGTCTAACGTTGCCGAGTGAAGGCCAATACCAACGTATAGTCAGCCTATTTGCCTTGCCTTGCCTTGCCATCGTTCGGTGTCACTCGCCTAGCTGACCGAGTGAAGGCGAGCGCTAACGTGTATAGAGCTCGTTTGACGTGGGTTGTCACAACTCGCAGTCGCTCGTGACTACTTGTCTCACTTCGGAGAAGTGTCGATTTTTTTGCACAAATCAAAGGCGCTCGGCCAATAGTAGTCAATTGACATTGTATAATCGAACATTTGCATTCTATTTAATATATGCGAAACATGTTTATACTAATACTGTCTCTTGTTACATCTCCTGTTATACCATGTTTTAAGCAAATAAATGCATGATAGTAATATTACTACTTTAATTTATTTCCAAAATTAAATGGAAGTGTTAAAGATTCACTTAAATCAGTCACTGATATTAATTCTATACCAATGCATAAATACAAAAAAGCTTACACTATTTGGAATCTGTTTAAAAATTTCTCTATGAAAATATGAATCTTGAAGTTGGAAATGTATAGGATTTATATTTCAAAGTTTTCTCTTTTTTATATACTCTCAAATTACAAAATAATAAATTTTTCTGTGCAAATTCACTTTTCTTAATATTTGAGTATTTGCAAACGCAAAACAATAAATTCAAAACTTCATGTGACATTCCCGGATATTCCCATATAACCTAAAATATTCCCAAATAGAATATTGATCTACTTTAATTAAATGTTTACATGTCGATAATGACGTTTCGATAGATAGATAGTACGACACTAAAAAAATCCGCCATTTGTTCGTTCAATTTTTGTTTAGGTATGCACGTTCATTCCGTAGTTAGGGCAGCTCCTTTCTTTTATTTTTTTTTCATCCTCTAAGATTTACGCCCTTGTAATATTATTGAGAAAAAAACATGTTACACCAAGTTTAGTCTGTCCAAGTGCATTTGAGTGAATGTACAGTGCCAAGAGCACATCAAGCTTGACACTTAAGATTTAAATCCAACTCGATGCCGCTTACGATAAGAACGGTTTAAGGTACAAAGTGTCCATTTTGACCGTACCTTCAATATTTGTATGCCTAATGTTTGACCGGACACAATGAGACTATACATATTATGTACTTGTCAGTTTCTAAATAAGTTGTTTTCACAAATAAATAAATTTTGTTTTCAAGATTATTATTGTCACATAAATTAATAATATTATGCTATAAAAATAAAGAAATTTTTGAAAAGAATTTATGATTTTTTTACAATTATTACATAAAGTGTAACAGACAGCCTCTGTATAATTACTTAGTGTTTAGTTATAATATCACTGGTATACCTACACTCCGCTTGCCGGTCTGGTGCAACGAGCAAATAGGTGAAGAGAAGACCGAAAATCGGCAATGCTGAGTCTTTATCACTTTTGTCTATGACTGTCGTATTGTATAATATGGTTCGCTAATATTATAGCTAATGTGTTCCATCGAACACATAATATAAGCGAACCATATTATACAATACGACAGTCATAGACAAAATAAATTTCTTTTTAATGGACTAAAAAGGAGGAGGTTCTCACTCAATTCGACTTTACTTTTATTGTGTGCATTTTACGCGATTAGTCCGACTTTTGTGAACCGATTTCGATGAATCTTTTTTTGTAAGAAAGGGGGTACCTCAGCTGTAATCTCATTTAAATTTGAAGAAAATATTCCACGTCGAAGGGTAACAAATTAGGGGATGAATCCGATTTCGCGCACTTTCCGGTAACTGCTTTCAATAGAACTTGACAAATAGATATAATTCCACAAACATTTGAGGTCGGTTTTTTATAAAAACTTACAAATATTATTATTTATTTAAGAACAACGAGTGAGCCGTTAAGCCTTTAAGGCTCAATTTGCATTGCCGCGGAACGGAATGGAGTGGAAGCGTCCATTTCCCCTAACTGCGCGAGAAGACGCGCGCGCTCGCTGGAATACTCGAGCATTCGCGAGCTTTCTCACGGCTGCGCCTTGAGACTGTTGTATTTCGTCGAAGTTTGGCGGATTCGCCAAGCGTCGCCTAGACAGCTGCGAAAATTGCATGCATTCCGACGAATTGCAATTCGCCGGAAGCGCATTTTTGGCCCGTATCTCAGTTTATACGTTACACAATTGACATAATGTTCATTTTCAAATTCAAATTCAAATTATTCAAAATTCAAATTATTTATTTCTCAGATAACAGGATCCATTGGTGTTAGTAAAAATAAAGAAACAAACTTATATACTATTGTTAGTATGAAATTATAATTATAAATTACTAAGAAACTAAAATGTCATGTACTTACGAGGCATCTCGCGCGGAATCATTGTCCGTACGAGATGCCTCAGTACAGGCGCTCTGTGGTCGTTTGCAACAACTCTCAGAATGCTGTTGCCACTACCCTGGAGCCTACTAACCAAAGATGCTACCTTTCTCCGCAAGACCGCATTAAAGCAGCTTGTATGGGATAGAGCAAACATTGCAGAGGCACTGCAGTACCGGGGTAGTCTCAACATAATCCTGAACACGTTGTTGTACTGGACGCGAAGGGAATTCAGCGACCTTTGCGAACAGCTAAACCACAAGCCCGTGTACAGACCATGACAATACGCTTTAAAAAGCTTTAAAATTTTGCTATGTACAATTTCGTTACAAAAATTCGCTTACTTTCAGAACCGCCGCAATGTAAATTGAGCCTAAGGTGGAAACCCACTCCAAGAAAACCAAAGTATCATCCACTACCGTCTGCGCTTCACCAGTTCAACAAACAGCAATGGAATCATATAACCGTTGTTATGTAAATGAAAACATCAAACAACTATGGTACATTTCAATCGTGACGTTTCGAATAATGCAAATGAAGAAATTTTTCAACGCTGCTGGCCGAAACGCTCGTTCAATCCATTTGCAACCAAATTGCAGTTCATTTCATTTGTAATGAGGGTGGTTATGCCAATGCGTTTCGTGACTCTAATAGACTTTAATATTATTGTTGCTGGGTTTATTTACTGACATTTAAATTACTACTTTGATGTTTTAAATTACCTACGGAATATGAGTATTTATAGCCCGAAAAAATAAACAAGTTGTACCCTTGTAGACTATTCTTGTTCTAAAAGGATAGAAAAATGGTTTTTATGGAAATCAAAAATTATTGCCGTGGATCAAATTCTGTTTTTCTCTGATTCTGCGAAACTTAAGGTATTCGTGGCGGTGCGAAACGCAAGGCATTCCTGACGCCGACGCATCCCCTAAAGACGACGGGCTAGGGAAAAAAATAACAATTTTTTTAATATCATTCAGTGTAGAACCTTGTTACGGGCAACGAAAACTCTTGAAAAGCTCTTAACCGGCGTGGAGGACATAAACCAGGCACACGGGCGCATTTTATAAAGTTAACGCGAACTCGATTAAGGAAGTAGTCAAGGAAAGTTGAGAGAGCGAAGTTTGGAGGGACCCGCGTGATTGAATCGTGCGCATTTTCACGATGTAGCGAGGTATGTAACACAATCCTGCAACACAAAAATCAAAAATTCATGACCTATTACGCGGATAACATCGTAAAGGGAGAGCTTTGCTATGAAATTGGACCTCACTTAGTGATAGTACAATACGATTTGAAAACCCCCAAAATCATACAGTAAGATTAACTTTACTATATGTTCTTGTAACAAAAATAACACTCCCGTTTTAGGGTTAGACAGTTTAATCTCAGGTGAATTCGGGTAAGTATACACGTAGGTACAATATATTTAGTAGTCATTAACTACGTCTGTAATATCCGGAGTAATCAAACATACAAGATATATTTGTGTGAGCATGTGTATAATCCATATTATAATAGGAGTCTGTTCTTGCTATTCGACATCGCATTGCTTCGATTAATTACCTAAGCTCTAAGATGTTATAGATATGGGTACTTCCAATCACAATGGAAGTATTTTCACGATATTCTGACCCATCATTTTTTTCCCTATTTTAGTTCGTAAGTTAGCCTTGCATGTTTGTAAAGATGTTCTTTATATATTATTAAGAAGGACAGTAAAAACGACGATTTGAAAAAACAGTGGTCAAGCGACTGATAAAATAGTCAGAAAACATATAAACTGAAACAAATCACAATAAAATCGTTTATTTACAGCACATCAAGCTACACATTGACGTATCTTGTTCCGTTGCAATGGAGGCGATTTTTGAACAAAAATGTGTAGTCTGGTGTGCCGTTGTCCGTACATAAAGGTGTATATATAAAAATAAGCGATCTACGGAAGAATTTTCACATGATATGTATCGGGACATCGAAAATTGAATCACGGTTAGAACGTACATTATATTAGAAAGAAAGAGAAAGAAAGAAAGAAAGAAAATACATTTATTTGTTTACCACAATGACACCACAAAAGACAAAAGACAAAAAAAAAGAAATCGGAACAAAACAGAACTAAAACAAAACACTCAACGTAAAATAAATATATAATTACGAAACAAAAACACAAACAAACACAAAATAAAAATCTATATACAAAAATTAGATAAAATTAAAACATGAACTATTCACACAAATAATAAAAAGAAGACTAAATATTGAGATACCTTGTGTGGTGCCAGCCGCGGTAACAAAAGGGTCACAAACTCAGTATTTGCTGGAAAACGCAACGCGTTCCCAGCACTGATTTTCTGTTAAGAGCCTAAGTGAGGTCACGGAACAACATATTATGCAAGCATACTTTGGTACTTGAATAGAACAGTAAAATAATTATATATACGTACATATTAAAACTGTAACAGATGTGTGTGTGTGAGTGTGGGTGTGTGTGTTGTGTATGTTTAAATACTTCCAAATAATTTATGTATAACTATGAAAATACATTATAATAATTAATACGTATACACTATACCTACATCAAGCAACTAATATATTATATAAGAAATGTGTATAAAAAGTATAAATAAATAGGTGCTGGAAAAAGTTAACACAATCCCTTTTGATTTTCCAGCAGGAGAGCCTTAAGCTTGCGCTTAAAAACATTCCTACTAGAAGCGTCATGAAGAGGAGGGGGTAGATCATTCCAGCACTTGGATGACGCAAACCTGAAACTTCCTCTGAAAGCTTCTGGGCGGTGAGCAGGAACGAACCTTGTATTTAAAACAGTTTTGAGACCAACGAAGTTTGCGATAGAGATACTCAGGTGTCTCGGTTCTCACTACACCGAACAGCAACATAGAGAGGTGTAGCTGCCGACGAGCAGTTATATTTAAAAGGCTTGCAGCATTCAAAAACGGGGTGATATGGGATCTAGGAGGCACCCGAAGGCAAAAGCGTGTGCATGCGTTTTGTACACGTTGTATCAACTTCTTAGACCTACTAAAAATACAATCACTATATACTACATCACAATAGTTTAACCGCGACAATATCAGTGATTCACAAAGGTGTAAACGCAAATCAACGCTAACGTAATCACGAATACCATACAACAATTTGAGTCGATAAAAACAGTTACCCGTCACATTGAGGATGTGCTCCTTAAAACGAAGTTCACTGTCCATCAGTACTCCGAGGTTTCTGACCCTATCGACCCGTTCCATTGGTTCACCCATAACCGCAATATTTCTGGAAGCAAGGGCTTTCAGTGTATTATGGATTTAACCGTTTGTTCCAAGCACCATGTACTTAGACTTACTCGGGTTCAGTACTAGACAGTTCCTATCAGACCACGCCGCTATACGATCTAGATCAGCATTGATGTCATTGACTGAAGCAATAGTATCAGATGGCTTACCCCATATCGCACCCTTAGTAATATAAGGGCACAATCCAAAAAAAAGTAGGTTTTTGGGAAATCGCGTATTAAGATTCTGGATTCCTACATTACACCTATTTTTTCAAATAACATGCTTATTATTTAAGTTATAAATATGAAATTTGGCAGATTTGTTCTTTGATAAATGTATTATAAATAGCAATAAAAAAAAATAATATAAATAAATTCTATAAGTTTCAAGCAAGTTAAAAAAACACTTTCAAGTTAGACCCATATAGTACAAAAAATATAACAGAAATATGGAGCTATTTAAGTTTGATCCCATTTATTATTTAAGTCCCTATCAATTCCCAAATTTCCCAAAAATCTACTTTTTTTGGATTGTGCCCTTATATTACTAAGGGTGCGATATGTATAGTTGCAAATCGTCCGCATACAGGTGGTAGCTACAGTTTCTTATACTAGTAACGATATCGGCACTGTATAATATAAATAGTAGCGGCCCTAAAATGGAACCCTGAGGCACACCTCTAGTTACAGGGCGGAGAGAGGAATACTCAGTGGCACCGTTAACCGCATGCAGTTCAACTATTTGAGCCCGATCTGAAAGATAGCTATGAAACCATTACACAACCACAAACCAACCAAACGATGGTTTTAGTGTCAAATCCATAATACGACATCTTGGACAATAGGAGTGGTATGCTCAAACTTTCGAAAGCTCTGGAGAAGTCCAATAACACCAGAAACGTGCTTTTCCCAACATCCTGTGCTGCCAAAATATTGTCGACCACGTCCAGCAGAGCTGTTGCTGTGCGTCGACCCCTTCGAAAACCAGACTGGAATGCTGGAAGGATATTGGTCCTCTCCAGGTATTTCGAAAGCTGTTTACACACAACCCTTGCTATTATCTTGGACATGCACGGAAGAATGCTGATAGGACGGAGTTCGGACAAAGTGGAAGGATTATGCTTCTTTGGCAGAGGTTTACCTTAGCTGTTTTCCAGTCAGTCGGAAAAGTGCTGGTCTCGATGCTCTTATTAACCATGACCGTTAATATCTCAAGCGTTGTCGGAAGAGTCAATAGTAACATGGCAATGGTCATTTAGTCAATATTTTTGCTTTGGTTTTTATTTGAGTCAATATACTCACCACTTCAGTCGTTGTAGTTGTCGCAATGCAAAAGGTGTCAGGTCCATGTCGATTGTTTTCGTAATATGTCAGGTCTAATATTGGCACTTCATTCCTACCAGGAACATTTAAAAAATGGTCATTTATAGCATCGGGGTTAGATAAGTGGGCGGGCAAGTCAAAGTCGTGTCTGTCAGGTACAAGAACACGTTTCAAATTTTTCCATAAAGTTTTCGAGTTGGTAGCCAAGTTGTTATTGATGAAATGATCAAAGTAAGTGCGTTTCTCACAGAACAAGGCTTCAATGACTACATGTTTAAGCTGTTTATAATATTTTTTATGAGCATCAAGTCCGGTATTCACATACCGTGCATGCGCTCTATCACGTAGTCGCATCATTAGCCTCACCGTGTCAGTGAGCCATGGTTTCGGCGCATCTTTGACCACCATGGTCTTGACCACCACCATGGCACCATGGGGCATATTTGCCAAATAGTTGCGTCAAGTAGTCAGTAAATAGCCGAATCATGTCATCCACATTGTCTAAGTTTCTAACACAGTCCCAGTCGATAGATGCCAAGTCATTCTCAAATAATGGGATGTCGATACTAGTCAGAGGTCTAAAAGTCAAAACACGGGGTGAGGGCTTGGTTTTCCTAATGTCAAGTTGAACAGTAATAAATGCGTGTCGTCCAAGATCAGGTATGTAGTTTACGTGTACGCTATGTATTTTTGTATTACTGCATATTAGGTCGATCGTGGTCTGACTATGGTCAGTATAGTGTGTCGGCTTCTTAACTATTTGTTGTAGTGAAAATAAATTCAAAAATTCGGTTAAACATTTATGATACCTGTCGGTCGTATTCATAAAGTCAATGTTAAAATCACCTAAGATTATTAATCGATCATAGTTTCCAAAAGACGAGACTGTGTCAGTCAGTGAGTCGAAAAACAAGTCGGCATCCAACCACGGCGGACGGTAGGCTGTGCCAATAATTATCCTGGCCCCGCACACAACAGACGAAAGCCACATTTGTTCAACACGGAGTGAGGGAGGGTGAGGCATGGTTCTCGCAGCAATACCTCGACGAATGTAAAATCCTATGCCGCCTCCGCGCGAGCGCAGCTCAAGTGGCCGCGTCACGTGCCTCAGTCGGTAGCCTGGCACCGCCGGAGCACGACCCGTTTCACCCTCCCGCAACCAAGTCTCGTTTATTGCGACGATATCTGCATCAGAGTTGCACATGGAGGCTGTGAATTCATCATGTCCAGTTCCCAAAGAGCCAGCATTCGATAGTCCAACTGGAAGCATCCTGGAAGGCGTCATTTTAAAGTGCTATAAGGAAAATAATTGTAACACTGAAAAGGGCAGCATCCATTGTGTAAGTAAAATACATAAATAACTATGATAAATAAAGTTGTGTGATATTTTACCACCGCGTGGCTGAATACAATAAAATTAAAAGTAAATAAAAATAAAAATAGCATGTTAATGTGTGATTGTGTTTTGTTACAGACCTCATCATTTGCCAACGCACCCATGTACCACACAAAGTACCTACAATTGTAAAAAAACATGAAAACATACAATATAACAGAACATGGACAATACCTAACGGCAACACAAAAGATTTTATTGCGCATTCTGAACACCAACAACCTGTTCGCGAAAAATATTTTGTATATCAGTTTCCCGGCGTACGCGGTGCGAGTGTTCGCCCTCAGCACGTCGAACAAAGATACGCCCGTCCCGGGTCCATACGAACCTCCACGAGGCAAGCCGGCATCGGTCTCTGACTTTTTGGAAGAGCTCCTGGTTTCGGCGCGTGACCCGCTCATTGACCTATAACGGGCGTGCTTCGCCCGCAAGCCCACAGTCGGCCGTGGTGGCCCCCCGGCGCACGCGCGCCGCCTGCAACAACTCGCTACGGGTCACCCGCCGAGCCAGACGCACTACTATGGGTCTTGGCCGACCGCCCTCGCGCCGCACACCCAGATGCTCAGCGCAGACGATGTCCCGCTCGTCCAGCTTCACACCGAGCTTGGTACCGATCGTCGCGACGATGTGCAACACACTTTCACCGGCTCCCTCAACGACGTTCGTAATCAGCACATCGTTGTCGAGACGCTCTTGGTCTCTGTTGTGCAACTCAAGCTGAAGATTGGCCACCGCTTCCTCCAACACCTTTATGGCGCTGTCGTTGACATTGGTAGCCATTCTTTCCTCGACGTTGTCCAGCCGGCGGTCGATGTCATCCATCATCGCGGTTATCGGCGGCAATGAGGCCCGAAGTTCGAGAACCTCGCCCACTCACGGATCTCTCTCCGGATCTCCTGCAATTCCTCTCGAAACAACCGGATTGCGACCTCGACAGACAACTGCTCTGAATCGCGTGTGGCGCCATCGCGGCTGATGATTTCAACGATGGAATCGTCGGCGGCGGGCGAGTGTTGTTGGGCCGGCAGCTGGGAGCCCATGCCGCGCACGGGGGTCTCGCCCCTGTTATCAGTGGGCAAGGAGCTTCGGCAGTCCGTACAGCGCCAGGCAAGAGAGGCATTGGTTCCCGTTGGAACTCTCGCACAGATGTTGTGGTACCTGTCGTGGCACTGCACGCAGCCCACGACGTTAGTCTTCGATAGAAATTTGCCGCAATCCTTGCACTTATTCATTTTTTGTGAATTATTAATATGAGTGACCGTTACGAGTGACTATAATTTAAAATTCAGTGTGTGTTATAGTTTTATCGTGATTGGATTACCACTTGCCTGTGATTTTTCTAAAATATACGTAAGTACACTCGAACTTATTGCTTTTATTTAAAATACGCACTTAATACCCAGATAAACTATTTTAATTTAAAACAGAGAGTAGCTTAATGTCAGTACTAGCAGTATGGCGTCCGTGACGTCACTCCTATTTTATTAAATATAATATACATGAGATATTGAAATACGTAATGAATTTGAAATTATTATACAATTTCTTTTTAAGTTGTTTTCAACGTCATTTTAACCCTTTAATGTACAGTAACAGCGTTTACCGTAAAATTAAATATTGCAATATAATAAGTCCGGGGTACCACGTTTCTCTATATGGATTTCAAAAACCAACTACTTTACAGTGTGCTTTCCAAGTGCTATGTAGTTGCTGCCTACTGCTTTTCAAAAGAGAAGTATCAACAACGTACTGACAAAAATGATTACATATATATATTACATATATTATTATTATTATGAAAGGATTAAACTCAAACATCCAAAAACGCTTGAGAATTCCCAGCACTATTTTATTGTCTTCCGTCGGAAAACTTGCCTTTATCCATAAATGAAGGTTATTTTATTGCTCTCTAGAACACCTTATAACACTTACAACAACTCGATGAGAATATTTGGTTTTCGGTGTACGTAATTGGGAACCCTACGACGTCGGTGGCAGGAACAAAAATGACAACTAGGTTGATCATTATATCATTTATGTATTACAAAACCTAACATTGAACCAGTGCAACACTAATTGCAACATGCTCTTTTTTATTTGAACATTGCATAATCGATATTCCAGCTAATTGCATGTAAAATCGTTGATTGAATATATCATTGAGCGGGTTGAATGCGGCTGTTCAAACAAATGGCCGGTAATCAATTGTATTATTTGACAACGAATATCTTGTTTTCAAATCAACAATGTTTATCCCGTTTTTGTTCTACTTCGTGTTTGTTGGATAAAACAAACACAACAAGAATAAAATAAAACAATAGATATTTCGGAACATATTGAATTGGTTTTGTGATTGTGTTCGTGAGCTATGTAAGTAGCAATAGAGCTACTTTTGAAAGAGTTCGTCCAGGGAAGTACCGCCACCTTACCCGTTTCTGCCGCCAAGCAGTAATGTGACCATTACTGCGTTCCGGTTTTGAAGGGTACGAGTGGGTGAAATTACAGTGCACATGGACTTGTCCACTTATGTCTCAGGGTGACGGACGCAGTGGCAGTGTACCTCAAGTCTTTGCGATTTAAAGCTGAGCTGAGTGGCTCTGTAACTGTTATGGACAGGCGTGTCGCTTACCACCAGGCGTGCGACTTGTTCGTATTCTTCAAATAATTGTGATTATAATGGTATAAGACCAAGTTATATAGATTCGACATAGTCCCCGGAAAGGCAAAAGCAACAACTATTAAATAATTAAATTTTAAATATTTTTCTTGCTAAGGAAATAAACCAACCAAACCTTTACCAAAAAGTGCGATCTATTGTACAGAATAAGTGTTAAAAAAATATTCAAATCTCTAGTATCGTTAGAAATCCCGAATAGAAAATAGTGAAAAACACATTTGACCCTTCCATAAATTTGCCTTTCCAGAGACGTATGTCTTAAGTCTCCTCTTTGATGTTGTATTACAGTTTATAGCTAAACATATATTATGATAAATAACTTTCATAAATATCAAAAACTTTGAATAATTTCTAACAGAAAGCCGGTCTTTATTAATATCAAGCGACGGAAGGAATAAATGGTCCGTGGTTGCAATGCCCTGAATGGCACTTTAAATCGCAAAAACTTGAAGGGCATTGCCACTGCGCCCTTATAAATCCTAAGCACCTGTAATTTCATCAGCATAAATATAAACATGCACATATTAGTTAAGTCTATTTAAATTACATCTATTATCAATTACAAGTAACTCTTAAAAATATCTAACGATTTATTACATTCGAGGTTTAGCTCCATGTTTTTGCGTCTCAGATGTTGTTTAACTATTTTAATTTTCTCATTATCTCTTTTATCTAAACACGAAATTGTATTTATTTTTATTCTCGTTTCAACGAGGTTGAAGACAGAGGCCGACGTTTCGCCGCGGAAGCTACGTTGGGGGTTTGTTTATCTTATCAGAGAGATCACTTTCATCCACGAAATGAGCCAATTTCATCCGTTCGCTTTGAGACATTTTCCACCCTCAATTAACTATGAAGGTCGTCCGAAAATAGCATTACAGCACTTCTCAACAAAGCGACTAAATTATCTCTATTTAATTTATGATCACTCTGTCGCGAGTCACTGAAACATATTCTATATTTGATGAACCTCGTTTGATGGCACCGAGATCTGCCAGATGTTCACTCTCATTACTTTACCGATTCTTTTTATTGAATGAAAAGCTAGACTCATTGCTCTATAAAATTCAACTACTTCGTTTTAAAGTTCTTTGATCGCGTTTAGTCTTATTAAATTTCCATTTTTCTTTATACCACATAAATTCAATATCACTATCACATAATATAGCATACAAATAAATATATTATTTATTTAGCTATTACAAGATTACAATAGTATTTTTTGTATAATATCAAGTGACGGGACGAACAGGTCGTGCGCCTGCGACACGCCTCACAGTGGATCCAAATTGGGAATTATGGGACATAGGAGTAACTTGTGGAGTATCGAGCTGATTTTT
>NW_020655372.1:0-18733 GCF_003589595.1 Hyposmocoma kahamanoa
TCATCTTTAATAATATATTTAAGCTAGTTATTTTTTGATAATAAAGGTATTAAGTCAAAAACGAGGAATTTTTAGTCTTTTTCTGTCGCTTATCGTATGGAAGCTATCGTTACTCTTAAAAAGTAATATATAATTACTTCAAAAGTAACGGAGTTTAAAATAAAAACCTTATATAAAAACGAGAAAACAAGGCTTTTCTATGTTTCACACATGTGTTTTTATTGTATTTTCTTGGTCTAATCGTGTGCGAAAAATTAAGTTTTTTTTTGTTTTTTATAATATCAAGTGACGGGACGAACAAGTCGTGCGCCTTTCCATAACAGTTTCAGTCCCATTCAGAGCTTTAAGTCGCTTTAAGTCGATTTGAGGGGCACTGCCACTGCGCCCGTCACCATGAGACAAGTCCCATGGGCCTGTAATTTCACTAGCAACACAGTAACGCTGACGCTACTGCTTGGCGGCAGAAATAGGTAAGGTGGCAGTACTAGCCTGGATGAACTCTTTCACAAGGAGCTCTACTGCTACCAAATTAGTTGCTTTAAAGAGGAAATCTTTTATTATGTAATGATTTTTTTGCGACACCAGTCCTTTGCTGACACACCTGTCGACTTCAGCTGTAACTGTGAACACTTGTCTTTATCTTGAGCCACTGTACGATGTTAAGTTTATTTTTCTCAGCTGTGATCATAGTTACAATAACAAACGACTTTAAAAAGATTAACTACTGTCTTAAATATAGTTGACTCTAAAATATGTTTACTCGGATCAACTTGGATGGATAATCTTTATCCAGTACTTTATGGTGATGTCGAAAACCTAATCAAAATACTATACTTCTTGTCAATGTGGCAGTTTCGTTCATAGTTTACGTAAGCAATTAAACTTTGTTAATAATTAATCATCTATATGAGATCAAAAACACAAAATCAATCTACTGCTTCAACAATGAATTCCTTTGCCACTTAATGAGTAATTTGGCTGATGTTAAATAAACTGCTAACTGATATGCATTACTCCGAAAATGGGTTAACAGTGACAACCTAAAAATTATTGTTTCGAGGTTTTTCACAAATACAAAAAACAATACAAAATGTAAATGAAACTTTTCGTTTTGAATATTTCGTTCACAGTGAATGCATCCTTTACTAACAGAGAGAACGTCAATACCATCTAGTTCTTTTAGTTTTTTTTAAGGCACACTCTCATAGCCCCGCACTAGGGAAACCTTGTATCGCGGGCGCCATCACGAGAGATATAAATGTAGGCCATACAAAAATTTATCTCTGCCCGGAAGTCGAACCCGGGACCTCTGCGTGGCAGATCGGCATGGTAACTGTTCGGCCACGGAGGCAGTTAAAGGAAGAGGAGTTTCTTTTAGTTCTTCGTATTGCGCGCGTAAAATTTAACAGTTATTTTTCCCATAGCCTTTACAATTACTTAAGGCCAATGCCGAAACCTGAAATGTGGACTTCGTCACGACCTTTACAATTGCAAAAAAAGTACTTCCTGCCGTAGATTGTGCAATTTGAGTGGATTTCCAGAAAAGCTTCGCTCGCTGCTTTACGAAAATTACTTCTGTGATATAAAAATAATTACCCGCAATTGCGAGTAATTACTTTATAATTATATATAAATAAAATTCTTGGCCAAAAATTGGCAGCTTCTTTCAATTCAATTCAATATTCTTTATTGCACAATAAACAACCAAAAATACAATACAATCAAAAATACAGTGTACAACAGGCGGCCTTATTGCTAAATAGCAATCTCTGCCAGGCAACCTTGGGGTGATAGGATAAACTAAAAGTAGTAATAATAATAGAGGGCGCAATAAATATGATATTATTATTAAACATCATAATATATGAATGAAATAAATAATAAATATCTACTAACATATAAATTACATAAATACTTAAATACTAATATAATACATACAAATAAATATATTATCACCACAGAAGAGGAAAATAAAAAAAATATAAAAAGAACCAATAAATAAGAGAGCAGAGTAGAATTTATAATTTAAGGTAATAAGCCATTTAAGGTAAAAAGCCTTAACTAGGATTTTAAATGACTCAATAGTCTTTGCTCGTCTGATCGACTCAGGCAGGTCATTCCACAGCTTGATGCTCCTAATAGTGAAGGAGTTGGAAAAGTATTTTGAGGAATGGATAGGACAGTTCAGAGAAAGAGTAGAAGAAGAGCGCAAGGTGCGAGGGAGAGTACTGCTATGATATTCAAAACAATTCTTAAGATAAGCAGGAGAAGTTGGATTAAAAAGGACAGTGTACAGTAGGGATAAAACGCGGAGATCTCTACGACGACGAATGGGTAGCCATCTAAGTTTCGAGCGAAAATCGGAGACGTGGTCAAATTTACGTAACCCAAAAATGAACCTAATGCAAAGATTCTGCAGCCGCTCTCTTCTTTATTGAAAAATAGTAAAAATGTTTTCTGAATTCGAATAGGTAATATTAATATGACCTTACGGTGATAACCACTGACTTTATAATATTGCTATCATATGGTCAAGAAATCCTTTAAAATTGTATTAATTGTTATACTGGCACATGCAAAACGTTATAAATTTTGCTTTGTTTCATCATCGTGTAAAAAAAATATTAAAAGAAACCTAGAGATAGTGGCCATTTGTTGCAGAAGAGTTTATTCATAATGTAGTCCTTCAATCGTAAATAATCGAAGAAACAGTTGATTGTTTGTTTACTTTTGATCGTACAGAAGTGATGAATTGTTAAAAAAGTAGCGCCTACATTTTTAATAAGTAGAGTATTTCAAATAGGATTTTGTTATCGTCACAAAGAATACGACAGTCTTAACTTTACCTAGGTAAGCATATTTTTAGACTTACCCATATTTCAATCAGTATATTAAATTTTGATAAGTCACTTATTCGTGTTAAATAAACTGTAGTAATAACGACAACAAGTGCAATATTGGAAATTGTAATTTTTTTTACAAATTCAAATTTCCTGTAAAAGTCGTTTGTTTTTGTAACTATGATCACAGAAACCCGGTCTCCCGATAGGACGATGCCACATCGTGCAGCGGCTGAAGGTAAATAGAAGTGTTTATACTCACCCGTACTGGGGTTTTAAAAAAAACCTTGGAAATTTACGTATATAAAAGGAGTGTCAGAAAAGTCATAAAAAAATTCAAATACAAACTTTATATCAAAAGCTTTTCAAAAGAATTGTCGCCACATGATAACACTAGCGCAGATGGTAATGACTCTAATAGTAAATTGTCTGTCTTTAAAATCAAATCTTTACAATTTTTTTCACGGGCAGGGCACATTAATGCCACTAGTGCACTTATATATATATGCTTAACCAATTAAGCATTTATAACAACACTCTCTCTCTCTAGCAGAACTCTCTGCACTGATCACTACAGAGTAGAGCTTGCGCAAGTGTACACGAACGGGATTTGTAGTATCTGAACCCGGTATCGGTTTAAAGTTGCAACGGAACCCGAACGACCTCAAATGCTAGTATCGTGTGACCCCGGGGTCAAAAATAAAGTCGCTCAGAAATCGGGTTCAGACGATACAAATTTAATGTCATCTCTCGAGCTACAACTGAATCCGGAACTGGATGCGATTCCAATTTCATAATTTTTGACGTACGATCATTGACTTACAAATAAATGGACGACGGGTCTAATACAAAAACCACGAAAAAAATGTCCCAAGTTAACCTATTTAAACGTAGTGGCATGTAAAGGAATATGAAAAAGCTAAAACGTTGAATTTAAATTGTAATGTCATCGCAGTACTGTCTAATTTAGCTTGCTTCGCTGTCAGTCGAACAAACGAAGACTAAAGCGTGAATGACGCTCTGTATACGATTTTAACGCCCTATGTTCGGACACTTTTTAGCGCGGACCCGACGTCCATATAATTGTAAGTCAATGCGTACGATATTCGCATTTAGGCTAGTTCGGGATCCGTTGCAACTTTAAACCGACCTGGGACCAGAAGTTACGAACCCCACGAACGTCGTTCGATGGAATACTGTTGTTCAACGGAATAAATCGTCAAAATTTCGATATGCTCGAATATACTAAAATAACTACAAATTTGCAGTTGCATGTAAAAATGGATTTAAAAAAATATCTCGAAGAAAGTAATGTGCTAGGTGTTTCATAAACGAATAATTTTTGTATTAGTGCATGCATGTAATTTTTTACTACAACTTTCCCTATACAATTAAAGCTGTATATACTATATAGGCCTACATACTATATGGGCCTCTGGTTATTTTCCATTCCAGGCTTTACATCACAAAGATTATTTGGTGATTAACTACTGTGATAAATTGTTATTCAAATCTAGATTGGGTTGTTTTCTTCGTGGTTTATCAACGTTTGTCCTTCAAATAGGGGACTCCCTTTCACTTTTCTTGTACTATATAAGAATGGTAAATATCAATTAAAATCACTATCAATTAAAACGTTGTAATTGTCGATACGATTATTTAAAAGCTTTGACGACTTTATATTCGACCATGGCTAGATTGATCATCTTCGTTCTTCTTGTGGCAGCCGCAGTGGCTGAATTGTCGGATCCGGCTGAAGGTGCTGTACCGTACTGCCGTGGATACAATGGTAACAGTAAGTATGTTTGAAATACATATATACGTACTGTTATTATCGTAAGCAGTGTGCTGTACCTTTAGTACCATTTCCGTTCACGCGATTCTCTATGAGACATGCATTGGAAAGATCTTGGGACATTTTTACGATATTTTTTCTTACAATACGAAATGAAATGCGGATTTTGTTCTTTTAAAACTGGTTACCAAATATTTATTTTGATTTTTTGGTTACTTGTCTTCAATCAAGTAAACGATGTGCAAATTACATCATTCTAAAATACAAAACTGCTCTTCGTAAGTCCTTTAGAGTTAACTCAAGCCTTTGAACTAATTAGCAGGCCCGTGTTTACTATGTTACTTTTTTTAAATTGGTTCTCACCACCAAGACACAGATACTGAGTAATGATTATTATCTTACCTAGTGCTAATTATTGCTTTGCATGTTTGTTTCCAGTGCAAGAAATAGTCGAAATTTCCACTGTGGATTCCATTGAACCCCAGCACTCCATCGAGCAACGTTCGTGTACCGCTGAGCAAGCTCGACTCTGTAGGGATCGATGCAGAGCTCTAGGCTTATGGTGTAGCCATTGCATGAGCCCGACCTTATGTCGATGCATGCGATAATTAAGGATTTGATTATGAACTTACATGTTTCTTTTGGACACTGTAATTGCTTCACTAGTGTTGAGATGTAGTGACCATTCACATAGTGAAGCAATTATGTAACTAACATATCAGTTATGGAACTGAGTCTAATTGAATTTAATACTAAAATTTGTGTTTTCGTAATGTATAGTCATGCTCATCGTTTATAATATATTGAAATTAGTTTTTTTTTAATAATAAAGGTATTAAGTTAAAAACGAGGAATTTTTAATCTTTTCCTGGTGGTTGTCGCAGGGAAGCTAAGGTTACTTTTAAAAGTAATATGGGTTACTTCAAACAGAAATTGAGTCAATATCGAAACCTTACATCGAAAAACAAAGCAAGGTTTTTCTATCGAGTTCTTTAAGTTTTCGCGATTGGTACACATAGGAAATGAAACTATTTTTCCGGATTTAAATCGCGTATATTTGTTTTTTCAAACATACTAACATTTCGGGCTCTTTACTGGTCCCATGATCACGGTTGACTGAGGTGGTATAGTCATCCCGAAACATTGGTTTGTTTCAAAAAACAAATATACGCAATTTAAATCCGGAAAAATAGGTTCATTTCCTAGGCTTTTCTATGTTTTACATATGTTTTTATTGTATTTTCTTGGTATATTAACAAAAAAACAAAAATAAGTTAGTCGATAATTTCCGAATTCCTTTATAAAGGAAAGCTATTGATATGAAATTTGGTTCTGGAATTTAAAAATCACAATACGGATGAAGGTCAACTTCAGCTGTTACTGTAAACACTCGTCTTCGTCTTGACTTTAACAAAATTAACTATTGACTGAATATATATAATTTATTATTGATAAATATAGATAAATAAGAAAATGGATTAGACTAAAAATATGTTTACCCGGATCAATTTTTTCTCTTAATCTTTAGTAATAAATTAATCACCTATGTAAGATCAAAAATAGGAAATCAATGGACTGTTCAACAATGATTTCTTTTGATTGCAATAGTAAACAACGAAACGGTGCGAAATATTTTCTTTTCACCAATATATCGCGCATTTTGATAAGAGACAGTTTTAATTTTATTTTTATTTGTTAATTTCAGTTAGTTTTTGAAATGCAGCAACTACAGAAAGTCCATACTTATAGGTACCTCAATGATAATTCCCATCACCACCCTAGCCAGTTAGATACCGTGGGCAAATCTTAGTTTCAGAGAGCACATGGTGTCTGCGACAGTAATAATTTAGCAAGGGAACTTCAGCATATAAAGCAAGTCCTACTTGCGAATAAATTGAAGTTTTCACGCCAATGTGAAACCACTAACAGTCGAACGAAGGCCTGCTATTTTACCTCACGTGAGAGGTATTACAGACAAGATCGGAAGAGTCCTCAGGCGTGCATCTATAAGGACCTATTCCAAGCCCCTGAGGAAAATTTCTCAGTTCCTGAGACCCGTGAAATGTAACATCCCCTTACAGGATGCAGGAGTTCACAAGCTTGACTGTGAGTGCGGTCTTTCTTATATTGGACAAACTAAACGAAATATTGGTACCCACGTCAAATAACATATAGCCGATGTCAAACACCGACTGCGAGCATGTTATGGATTAACATTCAGTGAAGTTTGACAAACCCCAGGGCCTTGCAAAAGAAGTCCGTAATCTACCCAGGATGCTGAGAGAGGCCAGTGAAATAAAAAAAATCCTAATTTCAATAGGGAAGATGGCTTCTCCGTACGAACAGTTTGGGATCCAGTATTTTCTCTGATGAAAAATCCCAAACAGACATAAGACTGCAGTACTAATTAATATGTTTTAAAACACTCTAATTTTCATTATTAATACATAATAAATTTAACCTAATAAAAATTCATATTGTTGAAATAAAATAATTTGTAAAAGTATTGTAGCGTAAATTGGAATGTTTCTTTGTAAAATTAAAATTAAGGTATTTAATTAATAACTTTTGTAACTATAGTGAAAAAATAGGGTGGTTTGCATTAATATTAGACATGACATGGTTAACGACTGTACCACCTCAGTCAACTGTGACCATGGGACCTGTGAACGGCCCGAAACGTTGGTTTGTTTGAAAAAACAAACATAGGCGATTTAAATACGGAAAAATAGTTTCATTTCCTAAAAAAGGCGTCACTACTCTCGAGGCTGCGTTCTAGTCCTAACAGCATTCTGAAAATGTTTGCGGCTAAGCTTGATGCGCCGATGCTTCAACATTTTATCCAGGTTCTGGTGAGATCATGAGGTTGTCGGCGCCTCGAGCGGTAAGTTGTATATACGTATTCTTGTGTTTGTCAATGTATTGTCCCGTAAATTGTACCTACTAACAATAGTTTTAAGTTTAAATGTTCTGTATCTTTTTGTATTATTAACAAGTGGGCCATAGATGTCCAAATAAATGATTTATTATTATTATTATTATTATTATTATTATGTGTAACAATCGCGAAAACCTCGATAACTACATGAAATTTTAAGAGTCCAGTGGAGTATATAAGCTTCTTGGTTGCAACGCGTTTTCGTAGCGCGTTTGATTCAATTCATTAACTTTGACCAACTTATGTTGTCCCGATTTTTTTCTTCCAGTACAATGAAATAATCCTTACATTATTCAGAGTCGATAAGCACTAAAATAAATTAATCAATTTTGTTCATTTTTATGGCCGCTTGATTAAAATTTTAGTATGCCAAAATTATTTTCATAAAAAGAACTTAATGGTTCATAAGAAGTTTCCCTATAACTCCTATAGTTTCGTATTTCCCCATACTGTCCCAGTAAAAAAAAAACACTGTATAAACAATGAAGAAATGGCTAGGTTGTTAATAAGTATGGAAATGGCTAAGTTGTTTAATAATGAACTGTTAAATACCTATTGGATAATGTTAATTTTATCAAGGGACACATTTTCGATTAAAGTAATCCATATCATAATCAAAGACAAATTTGATTGTCCTTTTTATAGGCATTGGATCGGGAAGCACCTGAATGGCTCCCAAAAATATTTTAATTAGGGTAAGATACTAACATAATTTTAAGATTTTTACTGTTACTAACAAATTATGGATGTTGTGTTGAAAGGATCCGAAATAAAGTCTTTTATTATTATTATTATTATTATATCAAAATCAATAGTATATTTAATTTCCATTAGTCATTTTCTTCATGTTAAATTACCTCTAGTAATAACGACACTACCGGTGATATTGGAAATAATGAATAATATTTTTTTAACAAATCAAATATGTTGCAAAAATCGTTTGTTTTATAACTTTGATCACAGCTAAAAGAAACACGGTCTCTGGCTCCCGAGATGGGACGACGACGACACATGGTGCAGTGGCTGAAAATGAAGACGAGTGTTTATCCCTAAAGAAGCGCATCAATCTCACCCGTATTGAGGTTTTCAAAAGCCATTTGAAATTTAAATGAAAGTAGTGTCAGAAAACTTACAAAAGAATTCAACCCTAAACTCACTCTTATTTTGAGCATTTCCATTCAAATCAACCTGGGATTATCGAGTAGCCGAATTTGATTTTTTTTTTATAAGACACAGACATATGTAAAAAACAGAGCAGCACTGTTTTCTTTTTGAAATAAGTTTTTTATTATAAAATTCTTTTTTATTTTTTAAGTAGCCCATATTACTTTCTAAAACAACAACTGCTATGTGATTTTTGTTTTTGTGTGACCAACACAAAAACAAAAATTATCTAGTCTTTTACTTAATACGTTTATTATGGAAAAAAAACAGTATTAATTAAATTATTAAGTACTTATCGAGTTCTTAGGTTTTCGCGATTGTTACACATAGGAAATGAATCTATTTTTCCGGATTTAAATCGCGTATATTTGTTTTTTCAAACAAACCGACGTTTTGGGCCCTTTACAGGTCCCATGTAAAGGGATCATCAGTCAACCGTGACGCACGACTTCTTCGAAATATATTCTACAATGTGAAAACACAACAGTAAAAAAGGAAAATTAATCCGAAATACGACTCACGCAACTAGCATTACACATTTGTTTTCTAATAAGTTGTTTACACTAAAGTCGCGACTTATATCTATTGCGCATCAAGTTTTCAAAAAAGAGATATGTTTAAATAGATAAGACAAACAAAAGTTTTGGTAAATCAGACGAAGATTAAGATTATTCGAAAAATGATTACTTATCGATGTTTGTCCTCGAAATAAGGTACTCCTTTCCACTTTTCCTGAAGTACATAAGTATGGTAATAATGTACTGAAACCATTGTCAATTCAAGCGTTGTAATTGTTATTTCTACTACATAAACATTTGAATATTTCATATTACGCCATGGCCAAAGTGATCATCTTCGTTCTTCTTCTGGCAACCGCAGTGGCCGTATTATCTGCTCCTACTGAAGGTACTGCACTGTTTTTGCTTTAAGTATGAATGATTACAATAGTTTTTATTTTTTTTTAAAAGGGATTTACTTTTTTTTAAAACTGGTTGCTAGACATTCTCGTCCTCGCGGTTGAAAGAGCTAAATGTTATGATAGACTTTTAAAATAAAATCAAATAAACAATGAGTAACGCATTTCGTAAGTTCTTCAGAATCATCCCAATGAAAAAAATACTTAGTTATGATTGTATGACTTAGTGCTAATGATTGCTTTATATGTTCGTTTTACAGTGCAAGAAATAGTCGAAATTTCGACTATGGATCTTACCGAACCCCAGGCTTCCATCGAACCACGCTCGTGTACACTTGCGCAAGCTCTACTCTGTAGTGATCGGTGCGCACGTCTGGGGTATCCAATTAGCCAGTGCATTAGTCCCACCTTGTGCAGATGTATAAGGTTTAATTAATTTCTTTAATTGAATTAAGGATTGATTTTAAAGGCTGACAAGTAACTTTTGACTCTCTATTGATGTTGAGGTTGAGATACTGTGACGCATGTAATGTAATGTAATAATAACTATTTATTCATTTTTATGTGTACTCATGCTAGTCTGTAATTGTATATAATTAATATATTATAAATTAAATTTTTTTTCGCATTATAATTTATTTTTTTTGTAATAAAGATATTAAAATAATGAGGATGTTTTCTTTATTCATAATCATATTCAAAAGCCAAAAACGAGTTTGAAATAAATACAGTACATCAAAAGCACATACATGACTTTTAAAATTTTACTTACGTGGTAATTGGAAATTGTAATATTAGAATTTGCATGAAAACGTTATAAGTTTTCATTATTGTGTAAATAAATAATACCTACACATTTCTTTCATTGAATTCGTTTATATGATTCGATGTGAGTTTACAGTACGTGTTCATTTTTTTTAAATGTGTAGATTAAACTTCCGGGATGGAATTAACTCATTTCCAGCTTGTGGTTGCTTTCCATGTCTCATTATAGGTACTAAATAAAATGCAAATTCATTTAACCGCTGATATGATAATCTATCGTTTTAGATAATATACAACATACGATATTAATTGTTCGTTGATAACCTAATTTTGGATTCTAGATATTTATATCTATGATAAATTATAATCCGAGATAATTAATCATAAATATACAATGTTCGATAAAAAATAATTATAAAAGAAATTTCTAAGTTGACTCACATAGTAACAGTAGACAGAGCTCCTTGTGAAAGAGTTCGTCCTGGGAAGTACTGCCACCTTACCTATTTCTGCCGCCAAGCAGTAATGTCAGCATTACTGTGTTGTTGTTATATTACAGACACATGACACTTGTCAACTTATGTCTCAGGGTGACGGGCGCAGTGTTAGTGTTCCTCAGATCTTTGCTATTTGTAGTTCTGAGGAGCACTGCAATTGTTATGGCCAGGCATGTAGCTTACCATCAGGCACAGGACTTGTTCGTCCTGTCACTTGATATCATAAAAAAAAATTACAAAGAATATTAAAAGAGATGGGTTCAATTACCACTTATTATAATTTTACAGTATAGACAAATTTCCTTAGAAGATTTTTTTTTATTCGGAGTTACTGTGTTTTGACAATACCTCGTGTTTATTTATAGATTTTTCGTGTGATAGTATGTGAAGGGACATATAAGTTTTGCACCTGGTGGTAAGCGACATGCCACCAGAGTTTCAATATAGCGAGTACACCAGGGTCACAGCACCCGGAAACCCTGAGATATAATATTGGTGTTAGGAAACAAAATAAGGGATTATGTACTAAACAGGATATTTGCATCGAGTCCGCCGCGTGATGTGTGAAGTGACGTGTGATAACTTTCCACTTTACTGTGTATGTGTATGAACACAATGACTCAAATTCAGAATAATTTTGTGTAATGTATTGCTTAAGAGTCGATACCACGTTAGTTCGAATTAAAATTTTTCCCGTACCGTATTATGGTTAATTTTACTTCTACGCGACAGAGAAGTTTTATTTTAGAATTCATTTCTTACAAACGAAACTAAATACATTTCAAAAATGTATATCGCATAGTATACGCATTCTATTTAGTTCAATTGATATAAAAAAAAATCATTGGTATATGTAAAGTACGTGTTTAATATAACGGTTTTCTTGTAAAATTTCGAAATAAGTTTGTGTTTTTTTATCGTGAAAATTTTTAGGACTCGTTTTTTCATGTCCTGTAGCAATAATCACTATATATCCTCAATTTTAGTATATATTTTTTCCTAAGTATTTGATTCAACACTTTCACTGTTGTGCGAAATCAACCAAAGCCATTTGAGGTAATACAGATTGTAAATAGTTTCAATTGGCACATTCGTAGGCTTAGCATGAATGGAAAAAACACATAACATAATCCTGAAAAATCGTTTCCAATGTACAGTAAATATTATTTTTCTCTTGTCCATCGACAGACGGCCATATTGTTAAGTAGCAATTTCTTCAGGTTTTCGTGGGATACAATTTAATGTACCGCTTATGGTACATTACGTAAACAAAATAGATGAATCTGTCTATTCCACGTTATACATAGTACCTTAAAAACTGAATTACAAAAAAACACCTTTTAATCGGAGCAGGAGGCATGCTATAGCAGCCAAATTAATAATTTAAAGAGTCGAGTAATGATTCCATTGCATTTAAGTCTTTTATTGTAATTCATGGATATAAAACACATAAGATGCAATTTTTATGAATTTATTTGCGTTTTAAAAGATTGCAAACCATATTAGATAAACATTTTTGCCATACACGTTAGATAATTAAAAAAAAAATTTATAATCATTAGACATTTTACAGCTGATGTAAAAAGCCTATTTATTACACACGCTTTAAAATTACCCAAAGGATGGCAAAGTATTGTATATCAACATTTGGATAGTGGATAGTTGATTACATTTTGATATTCATTTTTTAAATGTTTTTCATTTATAGTACGTATGTCTCTGTTCAAATTCAAAAATTATATACTTATTCCCAATGAACGAATAAGAAATAATTCGATGGTGTTTTTAATAAAGCAAATCTTTCCTGCAACGTTGGAAATTTAGACTATCCTCAAGCAAGGAATCGCTGCTGAAAAATGTACATCATGCTCTGTATCAATAATGTATGTATTAACGCTGTGACGATGGTGTTGGTTGCGTGTGTTAAATAAAAAATTGTGTCTTGGCTTTCTTTAAGCCGTGTCTTCAGTTAACTACCTCCTTACAACAACATGATATCAATTTCAGTATGATATTATCTATATTCATCGAAATACGAAATTCCATTATCATGCACAATCATTTATGTTTTTTAATCGGTTTGTTTACTTTAACTTTCTCATCTAATTGCGCAGCAAGTTTTGAAAGTGGTAAACAAAGTTGAATCATTAAAATTTGGTAAGTAATTTATCATTTATCGATGTTTCTTGAAAATAGGTGACTCCTTCTCACGTTTTCTGTCGTAAATAAGGTTAGTAATAAGCGATTAAAATTTATCAATTGAAATGTGGTCATTATTAGTACTACTAAATAATCTTTTGAATATTTTATATACCTCTGTAGCTTTTTAAAAATATAAAAGCATATGATCTTTGTGATTGGTGAAACATGTGACTTGTCAACTTTTATCACAGTGTGACGGGCGCGAAGGCAGCGCCATTCAGATCTAAGTCAGATTTAAGTAGCGTTAACAATTACAATGTTTCGATTGATAATGATTTTAATTGATTTCTTCGTCCTTACATACTACGAGAAAAGTGGAAAGGGGTCCCCTGTTTCAAGGGCAAACATTAATAAGCCACAAAGAAAACAACATATTAATCTAGATTTGAATATCAATTTATCAAAGTAGTTGATTACTACTACTATATTAAATACTTTCATTTTATTATTTAAATAAAACCTGGATTGGAAAATAACCAGAGGTCGTCGTAGGCTTTAAACGTGTTGTAAAAGTTTTACATACAATATAATATCAACACATAAAGTAAATCAATCATACTAAATACTTAAATAATAATAAGACTTCCTTCGAGGTATCTATATATATTTTGCCTTGTGAGAATTTCGATTGTTTATTCCTTCGATCTCAGCATTCTATCGAAACATATTCGTGTACACTGCCGCAAGCTTTACTCTGTAGTGGTTGGCGTATACTTCTAGGCTATTAACCAGTTGAGTGCATCATTCTCATCTTATGCGCCGGCACAACATTTTTGTTTGACAATTTACTATTAAACCCTGTAAAGTTTGCGCTAGTGTCATCGTATGGCGTTAATACATAATATTGACCCTGGTTTGATGTAATTAGTATAATAATATTTCAGTATTTTATTATATATACTCGTGTTAGTCTTTCATAATAATATAATTAGGTAATATAGTTAGTTTTTCATATATTAAAGTTATTAAATAAAAAAACAGGGACTTTTATTTTTTTTGTTGTTTGTGACACAAAACCTTTCATTGCTCTAAATAAGTAATACTGTTTAGTTCGAAAGCAAAAATCAGTTCAAAATATTAAATGAAAAACGAAAACGAAAATGACTTGCTTAAATCTATAAAAGATGTCAGGTAATTAATGGATGACCTTGAAATAACTTAAAGTATATTTAACTTAATATATAGCTTATGACTGTTAAAAAAATACAAAGGCAAGTATATTCCATTTTTTTCCTTAAAAAACACCATAAAAACACCATAAAAAATACCTAGAAGTTCCTAAAATCCATTGGTGTAGGTAAACCGCAAAGTTCGTACAGTATAACTTCTTCCTTCTCCTTAAACGAGCTGAATACTCACTTTGCCAAATCTGCCACTTTAGGCCCAACACCAAACAACAAAGTATTGCATTTATTAGAGCACTGCCCAAAATTTCAAATTCTGTTTTTATTTTCACCTCAGTAACTGAAGATGAAATCAGGAAAGTGGTTTTGTCAATATAATCTAATGCTGTTGGGTACGATGACGTAAGTAGAGTTATGGTAATGTGTATTTTAGAATGTACACGCCCTAATATTACGCACGTAGTTAATTTCTCGATGATGATTTTGCTTGTCTGTGGCGAAATGCTTATGTAATCCCTCTTCCAAAATTTACTAACCCCAGTCTACTCAAGCATTACCGTCCCATCTCAATTCTTTCTTTTCTTCCTAAAGGCTTAGAGGCTGTCGTTCACAAACAATTGTCTGTTTATGTTTACTCAAACAATGTCCTTTCTCCATTTCAATTAGGTTTTCGACCAGGTCATAGTACAGCTACTGCTAAAGATGGTTGAGGATGTAAGGAGGGGCATGGACTGTACTCTACTTACTGTGGTGGTCCTAATAGATTTCTCCAATGCATTCAACGTCGTGGATCATGACCTTCTCCTTGCCACCTTAGACCACCTAAACATCTCATCAACAGCAGCTGATTGGCTCGCGTCTTATCTCCGCGGTCACCAACAAGCGATTGGTATTGATCGCTCGTTCTCAGATTGGTGTAAACTAACTTCTGGGGTACCTCTAAATAAATATAATAAAATACAAAGGCAAGTATACTCCAATTTTTTCATTAAAATTAATTATTTTTAACTCTTTTTACAACGACGATTACAAATGGAGGAATTCCTTCGGCTTTTTGATATCTGCATTATCTGTACCCTTAGGAGCATGGGTAGAACTGTTGCACTTTTTTTATTAAAAAGTTTTAATTTATTTTTTATTGCTTTTGGGTATAAAAGAATAACTATCTGAAAGAAGAAATACCTGAGATACCTGAGCGACCATGTACTTTAAAAATGTGTGTTTAAAGTAGATTTTAAAATGATATAATTATTATTGTATCAAAAGTTTTGAGTAGTTGTATCGACAATTACAATATTTCGATTGACAGTGATTTTAATAGATTTTTGTCGTCCTTATATACTACACGAAAAGTGAAAAGGAGTCCGCTAATTCAAGGACCAACATTAATACATAAACCACAAAGAAAACAACCCAAGCTAGATTTGAGTAATAATTTGTTACTGAAGTTCCGCTTTGTGATATAAAACCTGAAATGGAAAATAACCAGAGGCTACTTATGGCTTTAATTCCAGCTGGAAAGTTTTACATACATATAGTAAAAAATCAATATAATACAAACATTTTTTGGACATGACTTTTATCGGGGTGTCCTCTTAAAACCATTCTAATAAGCAACTGCAAATTTGTAAAGTTTATTCCACTAAACTTCAGTATTTCACCGTATTACGTTCTTGTACACTTGCGCAAGCTCTACTCTGTAGTGATCGGTGCAGAGTTCTAGACTATCCAATTATGCAGGTGTATGAGAATGTAAAGGTTTTGATTTTAGAGATAAATAATTTACTATTGGACTCAATAATAGCAACGCTAAGTATTTCTTTTTTTTTTAATTAAATGGACTTGCTCATGACTACTACCTAATTCAGCAAAGATAGTATCTACGATGGAAAGAGCTCGCCCAGAAGATGCCTATCCGCTCACGCGATGCGCTCCTCCTACCGCAAAATGGCGGCTATTTCGTTTCGCACATTAGAAAAGCATTCAGTTTAAATACAAGTTTTTATAAATAAAAATTATTATTCTGCATTGCTAAATAAATACCCTCCGTACTACCAACAAAAACGTTCTTTTACCTGTTATAACTTCGATGTCCGATAAATCGGTATAAAATCATCACCGGCACCTCTAGGTGTGGTATGCGTCTACGGCTGCATGTATCGCGTGAGCGGTTATTCAGTCGCACCTTAAAAATACCCGGGTTGTTGTTGTTGCTGAGTTCGGAAACACAGTCGCAAGCAGGGAGTAGTGTTATCATATGGCGTCAATACTTAATGGTGATCGTGATGTGTCTGATATATTAATTTTAAATATATAACGGTGCTAGTCTTTTTTGATATATATATTTAAACTAGTTCTTTTTTAACAAGAGAACAAGGAACAAGAGAATTGTGGTACTTTAGCTTTCTTAGATGTTTTAATTAAAAGAAATCCTAATAATACCTTAGGCCATACTGTATTTCGAAAGAAAATCCATACAGATAGGTATCTCAATGGTAATTCCCATCACCATCCTAGCCAGTTAGCTACCGTGGGCAAATCTTTGTTTCAGAGAGCACATGGTGTCTGCGACAGTAATCATCTGGCAGGGGAACTTCAGCATATAAAGCAAGTCCTACATGCGAATAAGTTGAAGATTCCACGCCAATGTCGCAGGCCCCGTGTGAAACCACCAACAGTCGAGCGAAGATCTGCCATCTTACCTTACGTGAGAGGTGTTACAGACAAGGTCGGAAGAGTCCTTAGGCGTGCATCTATCAAGACCTATTTCAAGCCCCTGAGGAAGATTTCTCAGTTCCTGAGACCCGTGAAATGTAACATCCCCTTACAGGATGCATTGGTTTACAAGCTTGACTGTGAGTGCGGTCTCTCTTATATTGGACAAACAAAGCGAAGTATTTGTACCCGCGTCAAAGAACATATAGCTGATGTCAAACACCGTCGCATAAACAAGTCTGCAGTCTGCGAGCATGTCATGGATAAACCTACACATTCAATGAAGTTTGGCAAACCCCAGGTCCTTGCAAAAGAAGTCCGTTATCTACCCAGGATGCTGCGAGAGAAATTAAAAAGCATCCAAATTTCAACAGGGAAGATGGTTTATCCGTATCACCAGTTTGGGATCCAGTATTTCCTCTGATGAAAACTCCCAAACAGACATAAGACTGCAGTACTAATTAATATGATTTAGTTTATTCTAATTTTTAACTTAATAAAAATTTATTCAATAAAATGTAAATTTTATATATATGAGCTGCGTCGTCAGTACCACCGAGACGAGTTGTCAGTGCGACGAGGACGGCTTTCGGAAGGTGGAAAAGAAAAAGAAGAACACCAGCTGAAACCTTAGTGGCACCGCCCTGACTGGCCCGAATCATTTATTGCGTCCAGCGGTACCGACGACGTTGTTATACATGTCGCGTCTTCATTACTCCACCAAGTCTGCGGATATTGTGGAGTACATGTGAGCGAAGGCCAACGCAAACCTGAGGTTCGAGCGGTTGGAGTCGCGCCGCAATGTGAATTTTAATTCATTTGTGGTGCGAGTACCAACTCAACACCTGTCGACCTTCATGAGAGAAGACTTTTGGCCGAAGGGTGTCATGTACCGGCGTTTCCGAGGATGACTACCGGACACCCACGTTGCGTCACACGTCGAAGTACATACGTGTAAATAAATAGTGTTATATGTATATTATCATGTTATATTGTATTTATGATTAGTCCGTAAGGTAATTATTTAATATTTCTGTTATTGTTTTATTATATTATTGTTATATTATATGTATGTTAGTCTGTAAGGTATGTATCTATGGGTCCTAGTTGCCTGAAATAATAAATAAATAAAAAAAAATAAAAAAATTTGTATAACGTAATGTAGCGTATATTGGAATGTTTCTTGGTAAAATTAAAAAATAAGTTATTTAATTCATACCTATTGTAACTATAGTGAAAAAATAGGGTGGTTTGCGTTAATATTAGACATAACTGGTTGATAGACTGTACCACCTCAGTCAACCGAATGTATTAAACTAAAACAGTATCTATTAAAGCCTTATGACGACACTAGCGAAATCTTTACAGGGTTTAATAGTAAATTGTCAACCATAAAAATATTGTGCCGGTGCACAAGATGGGAATGATGCACTGGCTAATAGCCTAGAAATATACACCAACCACTAGAGAGTAGAGCTTGCGGAACTGCACACGAACATATTTCGATAGAATGCTGGTTGATGGAATAAACAATCGAAATTCTTACGAGGCGGAACATACTACAAAATATTATAAATTTGCAGTTGCTTAAAAACTGGACTTTTAAGAGGATACCTCGAAGGAAGTCTCATTATTAATTAAGTGTGTGTGTTGTAGTATTATTGATTTAAGGCATGTATTTACATTATATTTTATGTAAAACCTTAACAAGAGATTCAAAGCCCTCGACGACCTCTGGTTATGTTCCATTCCAGGTTTTATTTAAATAATAAAATGA
>NW_020655372.1:18743-20564 GCF_003589595.1 Hyposmocoma kahamanoa
TGTTTTACATAATATTATGTCATTTTTTTGTATTTTGTTTGTTGATTAACGGTCCAAAAAATTGTATTCAATTACTCGATAATCGCCGAATTCCTAGTATGAAGTACAGGTTTGACACACTTTTTTGCGACACTAGTCTTGGAACTTTGTTAATACAAATCTCTATTGAAGTTAAAAAGTTTATTTCCAGTTCAAGTTTTCATAACCTCCAACACCAGTGAAGGTCAATTTGAGCAGCACAGTTACTGCTCAAATTGAACTTCAACACTCGTCTTCATCTCGAGCCATTGCACGATGTGATATTTGTTCTTTTAACAAACGACCGTAACAATATTGACTACAGTCTTAAAATGTTGGTGATATCAAAAACCTTATTCGAAATACTATACTAACTTGTTCACATGTTAAATATGCAAGTAGCGGACACCAACCCGTCACACCATTGCATACCATACTAGACTTGTTATCCATATGGCAGTTTCGTTTATCATTCATAAAACCAAGTGAATTTTTATACCTATACAAATGATGAAAATACAAAATGAATAGAGTGCTTCAAAAATTAATTCCTTCCTCAGAAATGGGCAACATTTGATTGAAAAATATATAACAGTAGGAAGTATGTTCTTACCATGATAAATAAAATCTCCTGACATTGTAATTACTGTTTCAACAACGTGAAACCCTTTATAATTGCTAATTATCACACTGACGCATAAAATAAACTTGCCCATAAAAGTCGTTGAAAGACCAAGTACAAAAACACGACGCAAGCACATAGAAAAATTCGTGAGGTCCGTTGGTTCGTTCCGTGACTTGGTTGGTATAGCGTCTGGCACGGTATGCAAGAAGATGTCGGTTCGAATCCGACCGGATCGAAGGAATTTTTTCTGAGTGTTTTTTCTGATTGTTCGGTCTTTGTATTAATAATTATAACAAACTAGTGGAGTAATTTCACAAAAAATAATTAAATATCAATTCAATAAAAATTTAATTAATACAGTGAATAGCGACATCTCTCGCCAGGACTGGTAGCTGTAAAGGTACTAACTGGGTGACAAATCTGTCAAAGATTTCTCATAGATGGCGCTAATACTAAAAAGTCGTTGAAAGACCAAGTACAAAAACACGACGCAAGCCCATAGAAAAATTCGTGAGGTCCGTTGGTTCGTTCCGTGGCTTGGTTGGTATAGCGTCTGGCACGGTATGCAAGAAGACGTCGGTTCGAATCCGACCGGATCGAAGGAATTTTTTCTGAGTGTTTGTTCTGATTGTTCGGTCTTTGTATTAATAATTATAACAAACTAGTGGAGTAATTTCATAAAAAATAATTGAATATCAATTCAATAAAAATTTAATTGATACAGTGAATAGCGACATCTCTCGCCAGGATTGGTAGCTGTAAAGGTACTAACTGGGTGATAAATCTGTCAAAGATTTCTCATAGATGGCGCTACGACTAAAAAGTCGTTGAAAGACCAAGTACAAAGACACGACGCAAGCACATAGAAAAATTCGTGAGGTCCGTTGGTTCGTTCCGTGGCTTGGTTGGTATAGCGTCTGGCACGGTATGCAAGAAGACGTCGGTTCGAATCCGACCGGATCGAAGGAATTTTTTCTGAGTTTTTTTCTGATTGTTCGGTCTTTGTATTAATAATTATAACAAACTAGTGGAGTAATTTCACAAAAAATTATTGAATATCAATTCAATAAAAATTTAAGTAACTTTATTATTATTACAAAAGTCTAGCACGAGTATTCATTAAATATATATTAATGGTAGTCATTATATTAAATGTATCACAGTTGTGTCATCATTAT
>NW_020655373.1:0-10365 GCF_003589595.1 Hyposmocoma kahamanoa
ACTCTACAAAGCCTTGGCACTTTGCTCGTGCTGCCTGTCACGGGCTACGTGTCAGACCGCTGGGGGCGTCGCGTAGCGCTTTGCATCAGTATTTTCAATCTGGCGCTCATCGGACTCATCCGCGCTTTCTCCGTAAACTACCCCATGTATCTATCGCTACAGCTACTGCAAACTACTCTTGGTGCTGGAACTTTCAGTTCCGCGTATGTATTTGGTGCGTTCTACTTCTACTAAACTCAAATAATATTGTTATTAATTATTACTTTTATCTGCGATCAGTCTTTCAACCATAAACAGATCTGTGCTATATTTTTATTGCACCTAGTTTGGAATACTTCCTTCGCCATAACTTGACTGGTTGTGTTCTATTGATTTATCTTTCTAGTACAATTGACTTTTGACAAACGGCTCAAACTACCGGCGCTCATGGTCAACCTTGCCAACATATTTGTATGAAGTGACAGTCGTAACAAACTTACTTACTTTTCCTTATATTTTGTCAGATTTTGAAGGATGAGGGTGCTGGTGAAATTACAGGCACACGAGACTTGCCACCTTATATCTCAGGGCGACCAGCGCAGTGGCAGTGTCCCTCAGATCTTTACGATTTAAAGCTCTGAATGGCAACTGTTGTGGACAGGCGCGTCGCTTACCACCAGGCACACGACTTATTCGTCCCGTCACTTGGCACTATAAAAAAATCTCCAGTTTGTTAGTTAGCATTACAAAATTGATAATTACATTGACATAATATGAAATATATATCTCAAATCTAGTTCTTTGAGGTATTTGGGCAAACTCATCCCAATGACGCATATAATGTATTTATTGATATATTCAAAACCGTATACGATTTGTGTTTTCCGATAGAAAAATGTAAAGTGACCTTCAGAAAACCATATAGGAAAACAAAGGCTATTAAAACTTCTAGCAAACGCAAGCGTCAACTTTTAGTTGAATTCCAAAAATATAAGTCCGATTCTACTATTTCGCATTATAATAAATATAAAAAATACTTATATCCACTATACGACATTCTAAACGCAAAACAAACATAAATTACATAACTAAAAGTACAAATAAAACTAAAGCCCCTTGGAATACAATTAAACGAAATACCGACAATAATTAAAAATTTACAAACCGATCAAGGTAATATAACTGACCCTTCACAAATAGCTGAACATTTAAATAGATCATAAATAGATCATATTACACAAAATTTCAATTTCAATTTAAGAACATGAAAGTAAGAGCATATATTTGAATCCAGTTGATGGACAGGAAGTTCGATATATAATTAAAACTATCAAAAGTAAACGAAGTTGTGGTGACGATGGTATTTCAATGCAAGTGATAAATACTAGTGTTGACATTATTATACCGCCGCTAGTACATACTCGTATAATTAGTTTAATGCTACAAACAGGCTACTTTCCTGATAAAATGAAGATATCATTAACAAAATTGTGTTCGAGTAGTCACCATTCGAGGGAAATTCTTAACACCGCGATTCAGAAATAACGCCAAATGGGTCAATGCCATCTAGCGGATTCTTAGAGAATCAAAAGTGAACAATCTGGCTTAAGGCCGTCTATTACATAAAGTAAGTTTGTTACATGTATAATATATACACATTAAGCAATTAATTTACGACAAGTCATTAACAACATTTTTATTTCTTACAGTGTTGTTTTATTAATGAGAATGTCATCTATTACATTTCTCATCTGTTCATTGTCATGTCAGTGGAAAATAACGTATTTCACATGTTAAACCATTTTCCATAAAATATGAATTTTATTGACTGTTTTCTTATTTATTTTTATATTTATTAATCTATTATTGGTGTTCTATATCGGCGCTGACATTCGTCAGCGGTCTGTGTTCACTGAACTGAATAGATATTTAATAAATTTATGATTATTTTTAAGGCTGTTTCGTGTTTCGTAGTTTTTATTTTATTATATGAGAGATGTAAATCCTCTTAATACTTGTACATGAAAAATGTAGGCGTAGGTGTAAAAAAATTGATATGCTTAAAACTAATGGAAATGTAGATATAAGTTTGACGTACTAATGAGGAGACGACTTGAAATAATGCTGGATTTGGAAATGAAGTCTATAAAGATTATTGTCGAAAACGTCAACGTGACCTCCAGATTCCAACGTGAGCATAGATCATATATAGGTTCGGCACAATTTAGTCAAAGGGTTGTAAAAGATGTTTTATTTTGAGCTTCCGTTGTGCAAGCTAATAATTAGTTAGTAGTCCTCTTTTCTAGACGTATGCGCGTATTTCTTACCACATTATAGGTTATAGTCCGTTTAAAACTTTACTTTTTGAAGTTTGCATATCGATGCCTTACATTCCCAAACTCGTATGTAATAAAGAGTAATTATTCAGGGGACGGCAAAACTTTCCATTTATTTCAAATTCCTTACCAAGGGTGTTACTTTGAATGCATTACTTTAAGAATAGGTAAAAGCCGGTGTATGAATATGAAGGAAACGTGAAGTGAAATCAGTTTTCTCCGGAATTCGTCACTGGCCTTCGTAAATTCGGGGAAACTCCCCTTTGTGCTTTCCTTGTTTGTAGTACAGGTTCACGTCTTCTGGGATGGTAAAACTCATAGGTTAAATCCGGGTTAGATGGCCAAGGGGGCAGATGGCCAATCGCAATATTTCAATGATCCGCCAACGAGATGGCGATAGTTATTGCTCAGTTCGCATCGTATCGTGTCTATGTGCAAGTGTACGGCGAATATACTGAGCAAAAAAAAGAAAAAGTAAGTAAAAACCTTGTTAATTGTTTTGAGTAATGCTAAAATTTTTTAGAAGGTTCATGTTTTACACTACAATGAAGTTATTTTTTCAAAATATGAATTATTATTGTATTTATCGCTGAGTCCACATCCAATGCTTTGTTATAAGTCAAAATTTTACGTATCATGTTTTTTCTTGTTTAAATTTTATGTGTGGCCACCTCTCCCGGAATATTGGGACAGACGTCCAATCAAAATCGGTGTAAGATGGCCATGTGACCAACTTATACCGATCACACAAAGGTCTAAAACATTAATAAAATAATTTATTTATTTTCGAACTTGTTTTAGATGCATAATAAATACAAAAGAAAGGTAGCCGCAATAAGAGGTAATTGCACTGAAGAATCAATAAAAGCAACTATTAATGCTTAGGAAATATTCCAATACTTGTAAAGGGCCCGAAACTTTGGTTTGTTTGAAAAACAAATATACACGATTTAAATCCGGAAAAATAGTTTCATTTCATAGGTGTAACAAGCGTGAAAACCAAAGAACTCATAACTATTACAGCTGCTGCTCCTATGAAACCCGCTTCGTCGAAGACTGGCTCAAATACGTCGTGTGCCACTTTTGGGTTTAAGAAAACTGAGAATTTGACGAAATGAAGAAAAAAGAAGACTTAAAAACAAAACACCAAATAAAAGACCTATCTAAGTCTAGAAATAATTACTGGCCATCTTACCCATAGTCCCATGGTCATCACACCCGGACACCTCGGAAGAGATGACCAATCGTAATTTTTTTTTACAACTAATTTTAAGTTTGGTCTCAAGACAATTTGTTCTTTTTTCTGTTAAATAATTAATAGTTAATTGTTCAAAGTTTAATAAGAAATAAACATTTGCGATGTAATATCTAAAATTTTATTTTGACAGCGTTTACAAAAATCTATGGCCATCTACTCCGGTTTTACCCTAATAACTCATACTGAATAAAAGAATTAGGTACTATAAAAAGGTCACGTCACAGTACTGACGGCGCGGTCACACTCGTTACGTCACTATACCACTGCAAACTAAGCGATTTGGTCGCTAGTGTCGAGAAAGGCCACCTTTACCGCGCCGCCCGCCGCCCGCTGTCGTCCAGTTTGTGGCCTAGTAGTCAGTTGATGAACTGATGATTGTTACCTTTTTAAGCTGATGGCTCTATAGCCAAAGCTCAATAAATAAATAAAATAATATAAAAAATAATAATAATAATAATAATAATGCATGAATGAACGCCTTGGTCCACAAGTACGTAAAAAACAATGTTCAAAATGTTCAAAATTATTTTAATCACCACAAATACGATTTTTGATCGTGATCTCACAACGAGCATTAGGAACGGTGTCCTTCCTTAAATACACATTCTTCATTATGTGTACGATTTTTCTACGTAAATGTACGTATATGTACCTATCAATGAAAATAATTGAATATCCAATATCTTCCAAAAAAAAGGTGCAACTAATTCTAAAATTTTGCGACTAGAACCGACTAATTCACGACTTTATCTAGGTGCAATCAGATCTAATCTAGGGGCTGTGGTTCTCGAGATTCCAAAATGGTGCCGCCGGAATAAGCTTATTACAGCGTGGACAGTAAAACACCTCAATAACTTCAAAACGGCGTAACGACTAAATCTAGTTTCTTACGACTAGAACCGACTAAATCACGACGTTTTTTTAGTGTAATCAGATCTGAGCTAGGTGTTGTGGTTCTCGAGATTGAGAAATGGTGCTGCTGAAATAAGCTTATCCCAGCGTGGACAGTAAAACACCCGTATAACTTTGGAACGACGGACCGACTAAATCTGGTTTTTTGCGACTAGAATCGACTAAATAGCGACTTTTTCTGGCTAGTCAAATTTCAAAAACTCGACCATGGTCACGCTGGAATAAGGCACACAATTTTTTACTAGTTGTGTTTTCAATCATATACTAATGACTCATACCTATGTAAAATTTAAAATTTGCACTTATTGTAACGATTGAAAATGATAAACGAGTCAACGACAACTTTTTTATTCTAATAATTATAAAACAACTTAATAATAATCATAATATTTTAGGCCTTGGGAGAGGCGAGAATCTAAAATATATATATAATAGTAATTTATTTCAAATAATTTGAATCCATAATTGGTTAGATACATACTTAGCTATGTTAGTTTTGTATTCTAAAACATTCACTCACCGCTCTGCGATGCCATTGGAAATCGCAGAGCAATTATTGATGTAAGGGCAGTCAAGCCTGTTGGAAATCAATTTTAAGATACTGTTGGTGGTGCTCCTTACCCTGCGCACTAGTGAGGCACATCTTTTACGCAAAAGATAATTTCCTAAATTGGCTCTACCGGGAATCCAACCCGAGACCAAGAGGTACGGAATTCACTCCGCGTCAACGCACACGCCGCAGTATGGGAGAAAAAAAAGTTATTGAATTCAACAAGATTGGTTTTCGTATGATTAAAAAAAATGTTATTTTTGACAGTTATAAATATACAGTTTTGTCAAAGATATCAAAACATTGAATAATCTATTGTCATCATTGACTTACAAATAAATGGACGACGGGTCTAATACAAAAACCACGAAAAAAATGTCCTAAGTCAAGCTATTCGAAATTTAAATTGTTATGTCATCGCAGTATCGCGCTGTCCGTAGAACAAATGAAGACTAAAGCGGAGTGTCGCGCTCTGTATACGATTTTAGCGCCTTACAAGTGCGGACACTTTTTAGCGCGGACCCGACGTCCATATAATTGTAAGTCAATGATTGTCATGAACTTTTTCGTGTAAATATCGTGAAAATATGAATTTGTGTACATACGAGTATGTATGTGTATATGTCTATGATATGTACATATATTATGCACACATATGTCAAGGCACAAAGAAATATAAACGGTAAATCTAAAAAAGGAGGAAGTTCTCAATTCGACTGCGTTTTTTTGTATGTATGTTACGCGATAACTCAATAATTAATCAAAATAAATATGTGAACCGATTTTGATGACAATTTTATTTTTTGTTGAAAAGAGGGTATCTTGGCATAGGTCCAATTTAATACTTGAACAAAAAATGCACCTCTAAGAGTGGCCAACTGGGGGATGAATCCGGGTTCGCACACTTTTCCGGTAACCGATTCCAATAAAACTTGGCAAAAAGATGTATAGGTGTGCCAGAATCTCATGGCGTTAAATATTCAAATAATCAGCGATGAATTAGGTGCATTTAAGTTACATTTCACGATTTAGAAGTGGGTCTCAAATCATGCCAATTAGTAGAAGTAAAAAACTCGATCTTTGAAATTTTAACGATGTAAAATCAAGTACCAATGTAATTTTTTAACCGACTTCAAAAAAGGAAGAGGTTCTCAATTCGACAGTGTTCTTTTTTTTGTATGTATGTTACGCGATAACTCCGGTATTTGTGAACCGATTTTCGTGATTCTTTTTTGTTCGAAAGGTGGTACTTCCATAGTGGTCCCATTTCATTTTGAAGAAAATCATCCACCTCGAAGGGTGGCTGTTACCGCATGAAGATTCATTTTTATAAATAGCGCCTAACTTTAATTTAGGAGCAATTACTTTAATGGTTGATTTTGCTATTTCTCCAATTCAAGGCGTTTTTCTCTCAATATACTACTTTGAGTAGTGAGAACCGATTTTTATTATCTCCAGTGTCAAGTCCTGTATAGTGGCGAACTAGGGGATATTTCAATAAAACTTAGCAAATAGACGTAATTCCACGTACTTTTCAGGTCGTTTTTTTTAGTACTCTACACTGAGATTATGCTGGTACTGATCGGCAATACTACAGTGTGTAGACTACAGAGTGGTAAAAAACAGATGAATGGCGTAAATGCGAGTTACAGCAAACTGCAATCGTAAATAAATCGATCTATCACCCTCAATGTAATTGATATATTTTTGTTTAATTTTAAAAGTATCACAAATTACTTACCTTTCTCACATACAAATTCATATAGATCTTAAAACATCTACGAGGTTACATCAATTCTGGTCAATTAAGATATATGAAGTATCTAGTACATTTTTTCCTACTATACTGATGTTGCCCACTATAAATTTAAAATTGTCTAAGTGCCGTCAGATTCTGGTACACCTATAATTCCACTAAATTTAGAGTTCGGTTTTTTTTAGTACTAGTATTGATTCTTTTTGGAAGAATCTCTTCGGCTACCTGCTGTTAAAACCAAGGCATTGACCTACCAAAAATGGACGTCGAGTCTAATACAAAAACCACGAAAAAAATGTTCGAAGTTAACCTATACAAACGTAGTGACATGTAACGAAATATAAAAAATTAAAATATTTAATTTAAATTGTAATGTCATTGCAGTACTGCCTAATGTCGCTTGCAATAATTTAAGGACCCAAAAACACCATATTCAGCTTCTACTGGAAATTTAACAGAATGCGCCATATTTAGCTTCGACTGAAAATTACTTGAACACAAGAGTAATGGAGTAGCCTTTATCGTAAATATTAATTAATTTTTATGTATATTATTATGTCGAATTTTGTGCAAATTCACATAAAGAAATAATAAAGAGTTGGGCAGATACAAACGTACAAATATTACTACAAATGTGAAAGTAAGCGTGTACTACATTGACCTACCAATAAATGGACGTCGGGTTCAAAAAAATACATTTGACATTTTATTTCGTTAGCTCGAATTAAACGTCATTAATAAAAAAGATTTTTTTATTATTTTAATATTTTTTACCTACGGAATGAACGTGCATACCTAACAAAAATTAAACGAACAAATGGCGGATTTCTTTAGTGTCGTACCATAATCTATCGATAAATCATTATCGACACGCAAGCATTTAATTAAAGTAGATAAATATTCCATTTGGTAATATTTTAGGTTATATGGGAATATACGGAAATGTCACATGAAATTTTGGATTTATTGTTTAGCGTGTATAAATACTCAAATATTACTAAAAGTGAATTTGCACAGAAAAAAATTTATATTTGTAATCTGAGAGTATATATAAAAAAGAGTAAACTTTGAAATATAAATCATATACATTTCCAACCTCACGATTCATATTTTCATAGAGAAATTTTTAGGCAAATTCCAAATAGTGTAAGCTTTTTTGTATTTATGCATTGGTATAGAATTAATATCAGTGGCTGTTTTAAGTGAATCCTTAATACTTCCATTTAATTTTGGAAATAAGTGAAAGTAGTACTAATATCAATAATACTATTATTATCATATCTTTATTTGCTTAAAACATGGTGTAACAAGAGATAGTGTTAGTATAAACATGTTTCACATATATTAAATAGCATGCAAATGTCTGATTATACAATGTCAATTGACTACTATTGGCCGAGCGCCTTTGATTTGTGCAGAAAAATCGCCACTTCTCCGAAGTGAGACAAGTAGTCACGAGCGACTATCGACGCTGGTATTGGCCTTCACCCGGCAACGTTAGACCAACGTAGTCTTTGTATCGCTGGTTTTATAAAATAAGATTTTTTAGTAGTTGGATTTGTCAGTGGGAAAAAATCGGAAACGAGTGGATAATTTTGTTTTCAAGACTTGAGAATGCCTAGTAAATGAGTGTTATTTAATCTAAATTAAATATAAAATTATTTACCAATAAACCTAGTGATGGAAGTGCATTATCATGTAATCTAGTTACATTCAAAGTTATGTTAAAATTTGACTCTTCAAAATGAAGCGAATAAATGAAGATGGTCTTTGATTTAATGTTTATATTTGGCACTATTATACGTCGGTATGATTTCCAACCATTCTTTTTTCTTTTTTATTTGTAGGTAAACTTGAAATAGTAAAAATAATAATAATAATAATAAAATAATAAAAACCTCGTAGTGAATTATTTTAATAACAGAATAGCGATAATATGTACGCTTCCAAGAACAACACTATCTCAAAATAATCGTTAACAACAATCTTCAATATATACAAACAAACACGCATGGTCACAACACCGCAAGTTGCGTGTTAAAAGTTAAAAAAGGAGTAACTTGTTTATATATTTAAATATAATTTAACCGCCATGAAAAAAGAGGGTGTAATGAACTTGACGTTGTACTTGCTTATCTGCGTGAATATGTTGATTCTGTTCAATTAATGTACTGATTACTGGCAGACACTTTAGAACTCTGCGAGCCAAATAAAGGAGGTTAGGCACGAAACGTATCAAATAAGGCTTTGACTCTGTTTGTAATAAGAACTTAAAAAAACCATGAACTGAAAGTTTAACACTAATATTAAAGAAAACCGCGACTTAATAATAACTTGTCTAATATTATATCGCCTAATTATAGTCTAGAGTTTAACTAAAATTTACGCCATTAGAAAAAGGTCACTAGTTCTTGCCAAGCCTAGCGGCCTCCTCCATGGTGTCAGGCAGCTTTGCACCGAGCGTCTCCGGCGCGACCAGCACCAGTGCACCCGACAGCAGCGCCATGCCGCCGAACAGCGTGAACGGTAACTGCTCCCACACTGACGCACCCTGCGACACGACAATATCTAGCCTTTGAGGAATCATCATAGCATTTATTAAATCCGAGGACACCTGCACAAAACAGGAAAATGTATCGCGATGTGATGTGAGTCCGCTCTATCAAACGTCAAATAAATGTCAAGCATATCTTTCATTCAATGAAATAGATACCTACTTAATGACTAATCTGCAACCGTATTAATTGTTAATAACAACCAATATACATGTCTATCAAAGATGATTTGATCCTCATTTCCGATTGAGAAGTTAGAACTAGGTACTGAAATTTGCAAGTTTTTGTAGGCACTCTGTATGGTGGTTGTTTCAAATAGATTTGAATATAACAAACGGGGATCAAGGTGCATTTCACGTTTAAATTCTTGTCTATCACAGAGTCTCAAATTTCTCTTTCTTGCTGCGCATAAAATTGTACTACAACAAATTATAATTCCTGACCAGCGCAGGCGTGAGCGGTGCAAGGATGGAGCCGATACGTCCCATCATGGAGGAAAATGCGAAGAGACTATGTCGGTATCTGGTGGGGTACAGTTCCGCTGTGTACACATACAACGTGGTGGCCACCATCGCGATGGATAACTTGCCCAGCAGGAACACGATCAGCGACAGCGAGAACTGACCTGGGAACATTGAACAGTCATCTTGTATGCATTTAACAATTTACCGTGTCATCATATTGAACTTATATAATTAAGCAGAAAATCACCGTCCGGTAGGAAGATGTACGCGGCTTGACAGGCAGCGCAGATCCAGTAACCGGAGGTGAGCACTGGCCTACGTCCCACCCGTCTCATGACGAGCAAAGCGCTCCAATAGCCCGGGATCTCCACAGCTGATGCCAACGCGTAGTTTAAATACTGGTCACCGGCCATGTTCACAGCGTTAATCGATAGTCCGTAGTATACAAAAGTCATCGTTATCCACAACACCGGTGACACCAAACACCTCAATAATATTGGTTTGTGGCGGAATACTTCCACCACAAGCCAAGGTTTTTTCTCGTTGTTATTCGGC
>NW_020655374.1:0-18965 GCF_003589595.1 Hyposmocoma kahamanoa
TTGTTTGAAAAAACAAATATACGCGATTTATATCCGGAAAAATAGTTAAATTGTCAACAATACTATAAAGATTGGAAACTCAAGGAAACTATCCTAAAAACGTTTAGTAGTCAGTAGAGTTTACTTATTGACAATGAAACTGAAAATACAATAAAATTGAAACAAAAATTAGGTAACAAGAAAAATGAATTACAGAGTAACTTCTTTGAAGTGCATATTTTGACAGATGAGACCGCCATTTTCATGGCAAAAGCACGTCATGATACGATTTTACTATGAAAGAAAAGAGGAATTGATTTCGAATTGGGAACGTAACCTGCATGGAAAGTGAATTAATTGCTTTTGTGAAGTCGAATTTGGCAGGCAATCCAACTTACGGTCTTAAACACGATTGCTGTAAGAGCTCATAGTAGGCCCCCGGGAGTCCATGAAAATGTCTTTGATCAAATCGAGTTGTGACGTTGCTTGCACTAGTGAGTTAATAAAATTGTTACTGTAGCCAATCTGTCAGATGTCATAGTTGCTATATTATTGAGCGTGCCTATGTTTATTACCCAGTAAATTACAAAATTGTATGTTATTTCACCGTTGGAAAAAAGAATTTTTTGTTGTACCTTGTATATAATTATTGTTGTTTACTTTGGAAACCAAAACTTTTGGTCAAGTTTTGTAATTTTTTTTAATAAATAAACATTTCGAAATGTAAGTAATTCTGTGGTTTAACTTTCGTAATATTCAAATTTGGGATATCGAATTTCTCGATATCCCAAATTTCGATATGGGATTTGTTATTTTTGAGCACCTAACGTTACGTAATTTACAAAATTCCAGTTAACTGTGGATTCATACCATGCGCCACAATAAAAATATTTCATCCATATTCCATCGTCGACTTCAGATGTGGCTTTATTTTGCCAAGCCTACTAGTTTCTGTCTATACCTTGTCTAAACATGTGGATTGTTTCATAAGTAGGTATATGTATAACATAACTACTTTTACTATACAGGTATTTTGTAAAAAACTCGAAAATCATATAATATTCAATAAATTCACAGCCATCTATCTATCCCTAGATAACGTTGCAGTATATTCATGTTTATGTCTAAAGCTTGCTGTTTACGTTGCGAAAACAAAGACGTGCGACAAAATTTTTTATCTTGGTTTGAGATTGGCATTTACGTCGTTTAAGGTACTCTTAACCTGGCCTTTCTTTAGGACGTTCTAATATTAAACTTCTATTTATATTTTTACCAAAAATGGAGCTTTTATAAGTGATAGATGACTTGATTTTATATATGACTAACCAGAGTTGGTTACTATATTAATGTTGAGTTATTAGGTTTTCGCGATTGTTACACTTAGAGCATTTTTAATTGAGCCTAATTACCATTATTAATTAATAATAAAATTGAATTTAATAAAAATTCATATTATTAAATTAAATTTTTCTTTTGTAAAACAAGTACATATGTTGTAACACGCTTTTTTGCAAAACAAACATTCAAAAACAAAATTTCTCTCCTCGGTATTTTTCACCATTCGTGTACAAAATGTCACTTTGACAATATAGTTTAGAAATAGTAGTAAATTATTTTAAACCCTTGGTGTTGGTGTAATCTATATATTTAAACCATTCACATATTTATTACTTTTAGTACCAATAGAGCTCCTTACGTATAAGTTCGTCCAGGCTAGTACTGCCACCTTACCTTATCCTATTTCTGCCGCCAAGCAGTAATGTCAGCATTACTGTGTTCCGGTTTTGAAGGGTAACCCATTAAGGAAATAGAATAGAACTTCTGTTCAGCTGTGAACGATCATGTGTCATGGGCTCCACAGGTGGTCGGCATTCACATTGTATTTGCGTTGCTCCTGTAGAAACTACGCTGCGTTCGCGCCGAGTCTGGTATGTAACCTAAAAGTGCATCCGGTAATCTCCAGGTCAGTGACGTATAAGTGTAATGTCCATGTGCCACACAAGTACTTGCAGTGCATTAGCTCTAAGTGTACTTAAGGTTCACCATTTATATGTGTAACTAGTAAAACTAAAAGTATATCTTGTAACCTCGAAATGTAACCTCGGGAAATTAAAATTTTAGTACCCTGTAATGTAGCAATGTATTAAACTTAACATATATATTTTATATTTTTATTGAATTGATGTTCAATTATTTTTTGTAAAATTACTCCACTAGTTTGTCATAATTATTAATACAAAGATTGAACACTTAGAAAAGAATACATACTTTTTATAGCTTTGAACATAGATAAAACATCTGGTTATTTCTTCTTGAAACTTGTTTTAGTTGCGTGTAAGGCGCCCATGCCCTTCTTTCTCCTTGCTTAAAAATTTTACACGCTGCATCTGGACTGGAGCTGACCATTACAATGTACCGTACATTGGAATGAATATTTGAAAAATTTAAAAACAAGGAATTTAATTAAAAACTTTTGTAACAATAGTGAAAAATAGGGTGGTTTGCATTAACATTAGACATAACTGTTTTGATGACCTTACCATCACAGGCAGCCGTGACCATGGTACTTGTAAAGGGCCCGAAACGTTGGTTTGTTTGAAAAAATAAAGCAATTTTAAGTTTAATTTCCTATATATTAATATTCTTTGTTTTCCAAAACTTTACCTTATTTTTTCTATAATTCTTATTTGTGTCAACCTTTGGGATTAAAATAGGATAAAAAAAAAATAGTAGACACCAAGGTCGGTCAAAATGCCTTATTAAACTAATTTAAACTAAAGACAAGCTTCAGTTTCCTAGTCGCACTCCAGTCGCATAGTGAACGGCACGCCTTGCCAACCCATTCTGTTAGCATTGCCTCACGCATGAATAAACTATGCTCTGTGAAAGGCAGCGTACCTCGAAGGTGTTTGCCGACATGCCAGCGTCTTGCAGCTATCTTGATGAGATAGGCCCGTTAATGGCATGCTTTAAAGGAAATTTTGATTACCTAGCCATCGGTTTGGTCGTGTGTGGTGGGACTTAGTCGGTTTTAGCACTTAGGTAGATTGACGAGTCTCGTCTCTCAAGTTTGAAGCTGACCATTTGATTTCGATTAACATTTATGTTTGTTTCATGTTATGTCTACTATCGTGGGTGTAACGCGAACAGCTCTAATGTGATTTTGATGTAATTTTTAAGGTGGAATTTAAAAATGAGAAGCGTTAAATACTCCCTTGACATCTTAACCTCCTAAGGCCTCGTATCGTATAATAATAATAATAATAATAACGCGCGCACTCAACATAGCCCCGTACTAGGGAAACCCTGTGTCGCGGGTGCCATGGACACACACACAGACAACCACAAATGCCAATTAAATTTTGCACATTTTAACGTACATTAGGCGTTTAGTGCTTTTCCAATTGTAGTTTGCTGGGTTTTAGGAGGTTAAAGCCAAATGTGATCATACGCCAAAAGTCGATCGTGCTTTTATTAACCAACTTAAAAAAAGGAGGTTCTCAACTCGACTTTATTTTGTTGTGTGTATGTTACATGATTTGTCTGACATTAATTTGTGGACCGATTTGAATGATTCTTTTTTGTTGGAATAGAGGTACCACAGTAAGGCTGCCTTTCCACCAGAGATGTGCGACGTAGCGACGTAGAATATGCGCGGGCGGGGTACGGTGTCGTGGGGTGAGCGGTGGCGGTGTGTCAGTGTCAGTTAGTGTCATACTTTAAGTAGCTCTAGTTTCCTATACCGTTTGCACACATTTCTCGCCCGCATCCCTCGCACACATTCTTCGTACACATCTCTCGCTAGTTTGTAATGTACCGATTCAATTCCCTAGTTTTATTTTCCCTATGAGGGTAGAAAATTAAACCAAGAAATCATTAAAAAACAATTTAAAATTAAAATTTAAAAAAAGGTACATGAATTTAACACGGGTCGCGGTAACGTGCCTTAAGACTTTAGGTTTTCCGCTTCCGAGTATGGTACTTCCCTGTATATTTGCCGGCGCAGAAGAAGGTCCCCAGGACGAGCAGCAGTTGCTAGCCGTTTAGCGGATGTTGTTTCGTCCTAGTCCAGACGTAGTCAAAACCCCAGATGTAAGGTAACTATTATCCCGAAGGTAACTCTCCAACCCGAAGGTAACTTAATCCGAAGGTAATTCCTGCAACGGATAAGCAACTGGTAGCACTGTACTTTTGCCTCCGTTCTGAAAACCCACAAACGGCAAAAGAGAATTAGAGAAGCACCGTAGTAGCAATTGCCGGTAGCGTGACCAGAACGGAGTTGCAGTTTAAATTGTGTGAAGATAGATAGTAAGATAATAAGATAATAATTTAGGTAGTAAGACTGAAGGCCGAGACATTTGCATATTGTTAGAAAAGAATAAAAGCTAAATAAGCCAAAGAAAACAACGGCTGGTGAAAGAATACAATTAAATTTGATCGTTACAGTTTGAAATTTTGATGATGCAGTCTTCAAAATTTCTCAAACTATGGTTCAAATTTGGAAGCAATAATCTTCGATTTACAATAAAATTTTGAACATTTAAAATTACGTAACGGATTTTTTTATATCGGGAGCGCGGCCAAGACGTTCTGGCGCTGTCTGAAAAGGCGCCGGTTGCCGCGCTCCCTTATCTGCGTCCATCGTCATTCGAAAATGCAACGTAAGCTGCCATAGATTTAACCAACTTTGTCTATCGTAAATCGTGGTTTTAATGTTGTGTAATAAATTATTATTTAAAAATATTTGTTGAGGATAATGTTTGTGTTCAATTTTTAATACTGTTAAATTAAAGAAACGATTTATTCAAAAATAATTTAATAACGTTGTAACGTATCGTTACAGGAAGTACAAATATCTAGTTCGGCTAGCCCTTTTCCACTAGAGCTGCGTTAAGCAAGGCTAGGAAAATGAAGTAATCCTATTGGTGGATTTTTCCTCGCACACTTCCTCGCTACGTCGCACATTTTTGGTGGAAACGCAGCGTAATGGTCCCATTGAAATTTAAAGAAAATAGTAACAGTAGGTGTCAAATATGAATCTAGTTTATAGGATTTTACCTACTTCCCGTTAACCGGTTTTAACAAAACTTGGCAAATAGATATAATTTCATAAAGTTATAAAGTCGGGATTTTTCTTAGAAGACAAAGAAATTGGTTCAAAACACTACAGAGGCGTTTATTCCCAGTAGTTCCACGTATTCAGTTCCACGTGGAACAACTGTTCCACGTGGAACAACTGTTCCACGTGGAACGTCGGCTTACTTTCTCAAACTCGTATCTTAAAGCAGAAAGTTACTGAATTGCAAAAAGTGGATTGTATATACAAATTTTGCAGGCTGTTTCACTTCACTTTTCCTTCATATTGACACACTGGCTTTTTGCAAACCTTGCAACGTTGAAATGTCATATTTTGTTCCCTTTAGCTCCATGTAATTTTAAACTATTTTAACACCTGACTTTTCCTCCACGCCAGATCATTAGAAATTCATTAACACCATTTCCCAGATGGACAAATGTTGTAAAGAGTCTATAAGGGCAGAACATGCGATAATAAAACATTGTCATATTTTAGGTACAATCTTTCCGACAATAAAGAACAAACAAAACCAAAACATATACACAAAGAAAACACAATCGAGTCGAGAATCTCTTCCTTTCTTTGAAGCCGGTTAAAAGGCATATATTTTTAGTACTTATTCACTATGACACAACGGCAATCTTCCTAATACTGTCATAGCCGTACTTTCTTTTATACAAGAATGTTAACGGGATCAGTCGTTCGTAATCATTTATATAAGGGACAATATTATGTATTGATAAACTGCCTCCGTGGCCGAACGGTTGCCATGCAGAGGTCCCAGGTTAGATTCCCGGGCCGGGAGAAATGTTTGTATGGCATACAATTATATCTCTCGTGAGTTTGGGGGTAATTTGTGGTTGTCTATGTGTGTGTCCAAGGCACCCGCGACACAGGGTTTCCCTAGTGCGGGGCTATGTTGAGTGTGTGCGTTATTATTATTATTATTATTTGATCCCCAAATACATAATTGCTCTATTGGAAGTGTGCACTTTTTTAAATAAACGATATTTTTTAAGTTTGATATACACACATCAAAAAAAGTTTGCGATCACTTCGAAAAACTGAAATCTTTTTTGTTACTGTAGATTATATTATGATTTAAAAATTAAAAATAAATTAGAACAAAATTAAAATATTTAAAAATAAATTAGAACATAAAACAATGACCCCGTTCAATTGTTTTTTCATATAAAAAGGCTTTCAGTCCTAGCTTACGCTCATTCAGAAATCTGATTTAGTCAATTATAAGCGATTCAAGATATTTTTCGCGGAAAGTTGTGATTGAAAAAATGCCAAGAGGATTATCAGAGGTTTTACGAGCTAGAATAGTAACTTTGAGGGAAGAAGGATACACCACGAGAGTAATAGCACCCAGACTTGCTATATCCCAATCCTGTGTCGTGGCTACGTTGCAGAGGTATCACGGAATGCGGAATTTAGCTGACCGACCCCGCAGCCGTCGCCCAACTGTTTTGACAGCTGCCCAAAAGCGCTATATTAGATTGCTGGCAGCCCGTGATCCAACAATCAACGCCACTAAAATAAAAGCAGAAGTCAGGGCCGCCTCTGGGCTTGAAGTTAGCACGCAGACCGTTCGCAATTGCTTGCACCAGGCTGGATTACGAGCACGGAGGTCTTGGCGAGCTCCGCTCAATTCCCGGCAACGTCAACAACGAAGATTGCAGTGGGCTAGACTTCGGCAAAATGAAGAAGGTGAGGACGAAAACATTTGGCAAAACTGTCTCTTCGTTGACGAATCCCGAATCAGCACTCATCCAGATAACCGACGTGTCCGTGTCTGGAGAAGACCAGGCGACCGTGAAAGACAAAGAACTGCCATTGGAACAGTTCAGTAAGGCGGAAAATCGGTGTCCTTTTGGGGTGGCATTATGATTGGAGCTAGAACGCCTTTGATCCCGTATCGGGGCTTCATGACAGCAGACATGTACAAAGCAGTTGCTATTGATGATATCGTCAGACCATTCCGAGTAAACCATGGGCACCAATTTGTACTGGTCGATGATAATGCGCCCACACATCGAGCTCAACGAGTCAATGCTGCTCTTCAAGAATACTATATCACACGATTAGACTGGCCTGCCGGCTCGCCCGACTTAAACCCAATAGAGCGCGCGTGGGATGCTCTTAAACGAGCAGTATGGAACCGTGAGCCACGTCACCAAACAGTTCCAGAGCTCAGGGAAGCCGCTATTGAAGAATGGGATAGGTTACCCCAGGAAATGTTGGATAACTTGATCCTCAGCATGCCCAGGAGGATCTTCGCATGTATTCGAGCCAGGGGAGGAGTTATTTTATATTGAATTCACACCTTTTAATAATAAATTGTTGTTTAAGTTTAATTAAACAGTCTTTTTCTTTCTATGAAATTTCTATCACTATTACATTATGATTAATGGCTCAATTTTTTAAAATAAATAATAAAAAATAGTTTTATATTTTAATTTCAAACAGGGTATTCCTATTTAAAGAAAGCATACAACATAGATATTTTCTTGATAAAGTTAAATTTAAAGAATTATAGGAGCTTATGCTATTGATCGCAAACTTTTTTTGATGTGTGTATGTATATATCAGGGGTTAGTATGAAATTGCCGTATGTACTGACAATTTGAAGCAATTTTTTCTTTAAGATGCTTAAAGGTAAAACCACACAAATTTGGTAGCAGTAGAGCTCCTTGTGAAAGAATTCGTCCTGGGAAGTACTGCCGCCTTACCTATTTCTGCCGCCAAGCAGTAATGTCAGCATTACTGTGTCCCGGTTTTGAAGGGTAAGGGTGCTGGTGTAATTACATGCACATGAGACGTGTCAACTTATGTCTCAGAGTGGCGGGCGCAGTGGCAGTGCCCCTCAGATCTTTGCGATTTAAACCTCTGTGTGGCACTGCAACTGTTGTGGACAGGCGTGTAGCTTACCATCAGGCGCATGACTTGTTCGTCCCGTCACTTGATATTATGTTAAAAAAAGTGACATTTTGCACAAAAATCTCCAAATTACGTACCAGTTGTAAGAAATGTAAGAAACTCACCATTTTTCTGCAGATAAACCTCTTATTAAGTTTGCTTTCTTGTTATTGAGTTTTACGTGCAGAAAGATAGTGATTTTCTTACCTTAGCTTTATAAATAAAAAAAAACTCGAAAAAACTTATTCAGCGAGTGCAAAATTCTTGTGCTCGCAATTGTTTTCGAATTCCTCCTCGCACACATATCACGCCCTATCTAAAAAATTCGCCATTCTGAAAATTAAAGCCCGTCAGAGTCAGAGTCAGAGTTGGCCTGCCTAATGTTTGCCATAGTTGAAACCTGGAAACCTGATTATCTATACCACAAAATTAATTGGTCACGACATGTAAGGGGGAATCGGTAGAACCGGGAACCGGAAGAAAAGTTCCGGTTAGTTTCTAAAAATGTTATTAACATCCTAAAACACAGAACGACTGCTTTTCGCTGCGGTTTCAGGTGTCGAGCCAGTAAGTGCTGGAATGATATTCCTCCTCCATTGCGTGACATCAATAATAAAAAACGGTTTAAGCGTGAATACAAAAAAATATCTTTTGTTTGAGCGGATATGTCTCGCTACATAGATATTTCCCTAATCAATGGGTTTGATACTTGTAAATCTGAAAATATGAAATTCCGTATCTAGTGGCTATTGTTATAACTTAACATTATGTCTGTAAACTTACATTATTATTTATATTGCTTACGTACATTACTTACCTACACTATTTTACATTATTTGCTTTATGGATTATATATATGTATATGCATATTTATAAATATTTTAATCTGTTCAGAGCTAATGTTTGATTTGTGTAAATTACTTTGACAATTTCGTGTTAAGCCTCAAAAAGTATTAAAAAACCTGAAACCATGTTCGGATACGCAAGCAAATTGCTATTGGCCCTCGCCGGCCGCTGCCGCGCCACACTCGCATCTCTCGCTCGACTCGTGGAGCCTTTTCAAATACTAACCTAATCTATTTTATTTTAACGAAATGAATTTTTATTAAGTTAAATTTATTATTAATTAATAAGGACAATTTTTTGTCAGAGGAAATACTGGATCCCAAACTGCTGGTACGGAGAAACCATCTTCCCTGTTGAATTTAGGATGTTTTTTAATTTCAACGGCCTCTCGCAGCATCCTGGGTAGATAATGGACTTATTTTGCAAGGATCTGGCGTTTGTCAAACTTTATTGAATGTGTAGGTTTATTCATGACATGCTCACAGACTAGTAGACTTGTTTACGCGACGGTGTTTGACATCAGCTATATGTTCTTTGACGCGGGTACAATTTTTAATTACAATGTCGCTTCGTTTGTCCAATATAAGAGGGACCGCACTCACAGTGAAGCGTGTAAACTCCTGCATCCTGTAAGTGGATGTTACATTTCACGGATCTCAGGAACTGAGAAATCTTCCTCAAGGGATTCAAATAGATCTTGATAGATGCACGCCTGTGGACACCTCTTACGTAAAGTAAAATGGCAGGTCTTCGCTCGACTGTTGGTGGTTTAACACGGCGCCTGTGGCACTGACGTGGAATCGTCAACTTATTCGCATATAGCTTTGTATACTGAAGTTCCCCTGCCAGATGATTACTGTCGCAGACACCATGTGCACTCTGAAACAAAGATTTGCCAAAAAGATTTAAATCGGGAAAAATAATTCATTTCCTATGTGTAACAGTCGCGAAAACCTAAGAACTCGATAAATCATAGCTATTGTTATAGCATACTTATTAGTTCATATGGCGCAGGATAACAGGATAATAACAGCACGTTAATTTGATAATAAATTGCGTGAGAATAGTTTATTATCCGTTATTGTAACAATGAGCACTTCTATTCACACTTAACATACAAAATCCTCCATTTTTAAAGTCCGTAAAACATAGCGAACAAGAATGGGGCGTTAAAAAAACTCTAAGCCGCAAACTTTCACTTTGATAAATGATCACCACGCCTTTAAAAATAACTTGCATTGTACACTTGTTGCGTTAAATTATAAGTGTTTAAAATTATAAATGTCTTTAGTTACTATGAAATTTTGTAATTAACGTTACTGTACTTTGAATAGAGTTTTCGTTTCTATGATTATACGATAGGTCACAACTCTATTTAAAACAAAGTTATATGTCGTAATTCATGCCTTGCGGTACGTAGATAGCGTTCAAAACGGTAGTTTGAAATAGTTTTCACCTATAGTTTAACTCTGAGTGTATCAGATTCTGGAGAGATTCTTGTATTTAAAAAAACATGATATTTTGTTTGTTCGACTTTCAATTGTTTTTACATACAGCTTTTAACGTGAAGATGGAAACAGCAAAAATCAGAGCAATTTTCGAATATGAGTTCGCACATGAGGTTAACGCAACGGTTCGTAATGTCAATACTGTGTTTGGAGAAGTTACTTCTAATGAATACCTTTTGCGTTTTCCGATAATTTTCGAAATTTCGACTTGAAGAACGAACCACGAGGAAGACCAGTTTAAGGTACATAACGATGAATTATAGGTGATGATGCAAGCCGATCTATATCAAACTACCAAGGAATTAGCGGCATGGTTTAATGTGAGCATACTCGCAATATGACGTAATGCCATTTGAACAATGACGGCGAAACTCGCAGCAAAACTGCTTCACCATTATTGCTCCATGATAACGTAACACCTCAAACTGCCCGAGAAACAGTTTTAACCACGAAAGCATCGAGTGTATAACTAGAAATGGAGACGAAATAAGGGCCATATATTCCTGGTAACACATTAACGATATAGCTCTTATAAATATCAACTCCCGTTTGCACTGAGATATAGACAGGCCAACTACTGACTGGTGTGTACGTCTCCGTATATTCCAAAAAATATACTGTATTTATTGTAATAAAGATAATATCTCTAACAATGCCGTGCTGTTCTATTCGGTGGTGTGGGAAAAACAGCAAAACATCTAATTACAAAACAAACGGAATCATATTTCATCGGTAATTAAATTATAATATGTAATTCTGCAATTTTCGTCCATTATAGCAAAGCTCAAGTTAACTAGTCGATTAGAAGTGAAACAGTTGACGACACCCGTCAATTGTTTCGAACTCGGGCTAGCCAATCGTATGCAAGTAATGATATGGCAGAATAGTTTTCAAACAAATTAAATGACATTTCGTCTCTATTTCTGATTATATACTCGATGCACGGAAGAAAGAAATTATGTGGTCCGTGGTTTTAACACTAGTAAGACCTGCAGTTAGGAACCATCCGTCATCCTTCATACTCGCCGGATCTCATCCCAATCGACTACTACATTTTTTTCGCGATTTGGACTATTTTTTGCACGGAAAAAAATTATTCCCAGGAAGCAGTACAAAATGCTTTCAGACAGCTTATGGAGTCCAGGTCCCCAGAGTTCTATCGCAAAGGAGTAAATGACCTTCCGATTCGATGACAGAAATGTATAGACAACGAAGGTAAATACTTTGATTAAACAAATATATTTTAACTTACAAAACAAAATGTTTTTATTATTCAGTAAGAAACGGCAATTTCATATATTAAGCGCCCAGTTACACGCCACCACGCAGTGACCGCCCATTTGGCACGCTTTCACGTATATTAATGGCGAATCTGAGTTCCAATTACTAGGTAACAACATTTAAATTCTTCAGATTAATACAACCGCACGGAAGTTGCGCAGAAGCCGCGTAGACCAAAGACTAGCCAGTCTCGCCCGCGTGCCCGGGACGCTCATTTCTGTTAAAACGTAAAAGCTAAACAAATAGAGCATATTTTGCCATGACTGTTAGATGCACGCGACGATGTTTTTTTAACTTAAATTGAGCGTCCGTTCCGGGTGCGCGGGCGAGGATGGTTTTTCTTTGGGTCGAAACACAAAACTGCGAATCAACATGCGGCAAGGCATCTCACTGCCACGGTTCCTGTAACCATTTTTTCAACCATCGCCAACCGCACTGAACGTATTTTTTAAACTAGGTAACGCACAAAATCAACACACACTCAACATAGCCCCGCACTAGGTCGCGACGTGGATTGTAAAAAAAGTGTTACACTCGTTGACTTACAAATAAATGGACGACGGGTCTAATACAAAAACCACGAAAAAAATGTCCCAAGTCAACCTATTCGAAATTTAAATTGTAATGTCATCGCAGTATCGCGCTGTCAGTCGAACAAATGAAGACTAAAGCGGAGTTTGGCGCTCTGTATACGATTTTAGCGCCTTACAAGTGCGGACACTTTTTAGCGCGGACCCGACGTCCATATAATTGTAAGTCAATGGTTACACTACTGTTTTTGATAACAAAGTAGGTAAAGGAAAAAACACAAAAAAGATTAACATCACAGGGATGCGCGATGCGGAGCAATTCGCAATTTCTTGCAATGCGTCGTGTGAGCTCGCAGATTTCTGCGATACGACGTCGCATCGCGGTTTTGTGTTTCGACCCTTTGATCGCGCGGCTTCTGCGCGATCTTAATACTTAGTTTCTAAAACGTAGAAAAAGAAACGTGCAAAGCAAAGCCGTGGTAGCCATCGTCAATGGTGGTAGCCCACTTCGGGTTCGCATCTCTAGAGTTTTCGGAATTGAATTTGAAATTTACTATGAGCTTTTTGGGGAAGATAAACATCTCGTGATAAAACCTGCATGTCGGAGAAGATTCACAACCCTCGGAAAACACGTGAAGTCCCCAATCCGCATTGGGCCAGCGTCACAGATTATGGCGTTAAACCCTCACCTGAGAGGACAGCCGGGCCCAGCAGTGGTACGCTTGAATTTATGATGAAAACGTAGAAAACCATTTGTTAATCTGGGTAAAGTATGAATACTGTCTTAATGACAAAATATAATGTTTGACATATCATAAAAAAACATAACCCAGTTTTAGAACTTTTACAACAGTTTTTAACTGCCTCCGTGGCCGAACGGTTACCATGCCGGACTGCCACGCAGAGGTCCCAGGTTCGATTCCCGGGCCGGGAGAAATGTTTGTATGGCTTACATTTATTTCTCTCGTGAGTTTGGGTGTAATTTGTGGTTGTCTATGTGTGTGTCCATGGCACCCGCGACACAGGGTTTCCCTAGTGCGGGGCTATGTTGAGTGTGTGCGTTAAAAAAAATTGAAATTGTTTAATGATACTTCAGCTATGCTTCGTTAGGATAAGTTCCGATAAGTCGAACAGGTTAACTAATTTTAACTATTTTTAAAAGAGAATTTTGTGCTCTATTTTGTGCTATTTAAAACGGATATTTGACCATTTTCACTTAGCTGCATTTTATTTAGTGGACGGCAGATATGAGTATCACCTTTTACAAACCATATTTTCAACATTCGTTAGTTCAATCAATAGTATTTCGTTATTGTAATATTCCCCAAACGGCCCACTGCTGCACAGGTCTTGTATAAGGGTTCATGTTATCGTCAGTCACGCTGGTGCAATAGTAAAAGATAAACTCATGATAAATGTACTGGTCTACTATCTCCAGCATAATAGAAGTGGGATTTGTGATGTCAAATTTTCACCGCATTTTCTTATTTAATCAGATTATTATTAATTTTTTGGGCGCAAATTGTGGGACTCGCGTTGAAATATCCGCTTTAAGTATTGCGTGTTTAATAAGTAAATAAGAAATTAAGTATGCAGTTGCGAAATCGCGAGAAAATTGCCGTGTTAAATTAGAATGAAATAGGTTAACAATACAATCGTCAAGTTCCGTAAAACTATAAAAAGTTAATAGTACTGTACACTGTTCAAATAAAATAGAAACCAAGCAGTGTCTCCGTTTGCACAATTTTTTGGACAAAAAACAAAACAAAAGAAGAAAATACAATTGTCATCGAAAAGCAATTCAGAGAAATAATTGGACCGTGACGTCACAGTTAATTTGATTCTAGTTAGAGACTGATTTGAATAGTTTGGTTGCTCTTTGAGGTTTCCAGTCCTTAAATGAGACATGATGAGAATGAATGAAATTACAGACACATGAGACTTGTCAACTTATGTCTCAGGGTGACGGGCGTAGTTGCAGTACCCCTCACATATTTGCGATTTAAAGCTCTGAGTGCACGCACGCATGGCGCAAGACCGGGAGAGCTGGCTCGAACAAAGGCTGTGGATGCAGATAAGATGCTACGGCGATGACACATCCATTATCTATAACACTAGAGATATGAAAAATAGACACCAGACGTGGATGAATAAAATACCGCATCCTTTCTGGATGACCTGTAACAGTAAGAAGCGGCATTCAGTCATGCAATCGCAGGTATTGCTTAATTGGATCCTGCTCGAGATCCATTTACCCAATACACAGTTGTATCCTATAAAATACCAAAATACTGCTCGATAAGGAATAATTTTCGCCTATATTAAAATGACTTTATAATTGAACAGTGCAAGGGTCAGTAGGGAGAAAATCCAATCTTGTCGAGAGTCCATCGTTAGTCGTTTGGATTTGACGCTTAAGACGGTTTTCGATTGGGGTGATGCCAATCTTGTAAAATTTAACGCTAGTGTCTATTCTCCACAAAACGAATCCCTTTGACTTGACTCCAACTTTTCGTGTGTATGGGCATTTCTCCTAAAAGGGCTAAATTCTTTGACTTCAGTGGTCGAATTTTTTTTCTTAATTTCAAGAAAAACATTGAGTGGGAAGGAAAAAGAACTCAAACTTACATAAGATTCCGTTAATTGGGCAACTAGATTCTTAATACTTAATGACATATTTGATCCACCGAATTCAGCTACCACCAAAATCAGAATTTCTTGCAAATATTCGGAAAAAGGCAATAAAAGTATTCAATAATCTACATAAACATTTACTAATATGACTAACTATGAAACCAGGCTTTAAAAACTAAAGTTTATTTATAAATAGATCAGAATAACGCCAACAAATTTCATCTTATGTCTATTAATTAAAATCAGTTTACAGTTTGGCTGTTCAGCCTTTTTTCAATCACACAAAGTATCTGTAATTCTGTAACTATAAAAGCAATACATTTTTAGAAACTTGCGCGATTAATATCTTTCATTACTTTTTGTACATGACGAGGTTCATGCAGCTTTAAAATCTTACATTCAGCTTTTTTTACGCATACCTCTGTCCATATTTTTGTTTAAACCTTTCATATATAATCGGATCGCTTTTTATCTTTGCTTTTCTAGCACGTTCCTTCATCTTTTTGATTTCTAATTTTTGGTTTCTCTTTAGTCGTTCCTTAATTCATTTTCAGTGAAAAGCAAGTAGTAATATAAAATTGTGAAAATCAACAGTATTAACTAAACGTGTATATGAAAAATGTACAAAATTCTTGCTTTTCAAAAAAAACATGGATTCGATGGCAGGTTTTTCCGACTTCGGTGGAATTCGGTGACATAAAATCCACCGAATTCAAGGCCACGGGATTCAGAAAATATACATATCTTGGATATTACTCGTAAACGACAATACTTGTAGAACCTATAAATTGTTATTTATTATATTCAAGTCGTTACAACATATGGTATAAAAAGTTTTACGTACAACCATAAAATTTAGTTTTTGAAATATCGTATACACCGAATTCAAAAATCAACCTGGACCAAGTCCACTGAGTTATGTATTTTTTCGCAAAAAGTCCTAAAATCGTCAACAAATTGTCCACCTGTTCTTTCCAGCCATAGGAGCGTGATGGACGAACAATACTAACGTATTCCGAAGCTTCTAAAATGCTGCACTTCTGATGTGTAGCGTGATTAATAACTACCACCGAATTACCTCGTAAGCCTGGCACCCGCAGCAATCTTGGTATTGTGATAAAATGATTGTCTAGTTTATTGGGAATATTCATTGTTATGCAGATGATAGCACTGTTCATGGGGGATATCACGGATTCCCCGCAGCTGGGCGCGCCGATACTGACAGAGAGCGATCTAATCTTGTCGGTGAGCTCAATAGGATATTGGACCTCATCTCTGCATGGGGATCTAGAAATCTTGTTGAGTTCAACGCCAAGAAAACACAGAATAACAAAATTGTCGCCGTTCCTTTCCATGCCTTCTCTGATGAGCACAGCACTCTCACCTCAGAGCAGTTTTACCTTGCTCAGTATGGAAATCTGCTGTGATTTGAATCCAAGGAGCTACATCGAATCTGTGATCAAAACAGCCTCACGGAAACTCGGAGTCCTGAACAAGGTGCGACGTTTTTTCACGCCGGACCAGTTATGCCTGCTGTACAAAACACAGGTCCGGTCTTGCGTTGAGTATTGTTCGCACTTGTGGGACGGCTCCGCCAAGTACCTACTCGATGCCTTGGATAAATTACAGCGTCGTGCTACTCGAATTATAGGCGACGAAGAGGTCTCATCACGCCTTGAACCTCTGCAACTGCGTAGAGATGTTGCATCGCTTAGCGCCTTTTACCGCATGTACCATGGTGAGTGCTCTGAAGAGCTGTTCAACCTCATCCCCCCTTCCCCGTTCCTGCTCAGAAGCACGCGTGCTGGCCTTCGTAGTCACCGTTTCACTACCTGCCGCATTCCATCGCGTACTAAAAGGTTTGGTGGCTCCTTTCTCTGCCGCACGGTTGACAAATGGAACTCCCTTCCGGCACATGTCTTCCCTCCCTCTTATGATATGGGGTCCTTCAAACGAGGCGTGAAGAGGCATATTGTAGGCAGGCAGGGTGGAGGTGGCTAGTGCAGTGAGGGTTTCATCGCTGCACTAGGTTCCTTCACGTTTGGATACCACTTTCCACTTAACATCAGGTGGAGTGGAGTCATTTGCCTGTCATGTATAAAAAAAAAAATAATTGTGAAATTCAGATTAGAAGTACTGTCATCTAATATACGTGAACTAAAGTCTAATATTGATATACGGTTTCAATTTTGAGAAAAATGACACTTTGTGTGGGATTCTGCATTCGGGACACGCCACCGTTGTCAGGTCTTAGACCTTTTGGATTTTTTTCCATTAGGTCCGAAAGATTTATTGGGAAAATTTTGTGTTCTAGTTAGCTTTCCGCCTACATTGTGCTCTCTTTTTTTGTAGAATTTTGTTTTGATAAATAAGTAGAGTTTATTGTGCATGGACACTGAAAATTGCGGCTTTGGAGAAATGTCCATATCCATACCGATAGCCGACCATCGCTAGCTACTTCTTCGGCAGACACATAGAATCTATAGCCAAAAATGAAGCCAGAAAACTTGGCGTCCTTTCCAAGGCGAGGTGTTACTCCACACCGGAACAGTTGCTTCAGCTGTACGAAGCACAAGTCCGGTCGTGTATGAAGAACTGCTGCCACCTATGTATCTCTCTGCTTACCATACATACCAACTGTCCACCTTGGATTCAATCGGCAAACGTGTCAAGCGGCTTATAGGTGACTCGGAATCAGTAGAGGCGAAGCTGCAGTGCCTTGAACACCGTAAAGTTATCGGTATTCTACAGAGTATATCACGAAGAATGTGCGATGGAATTACACGATTTAATCCCGTCTTTTTTTCCATCACCGTGGACGAGTAGACTAGACGTAAGCTTGGGTTCAAAGTCAAAGTCAAAGATCATTTATTCCATAGGTAAAATAAATTTACACTTGAAAACATTTAAGCTACTACTCGTTCACTACGCTGACTTCTCTGAGAAGAACAAGCAAAAAACACAAGGGATAGCTCTTTTCAAATAAACTTAAATGCTATGAATCAAACACACTTTGAATCAAATTTGTGTGGATTCTGGCGCCGTGTCGTCTTTCCATACATCTTTATCTAACACGTAGTCTTTAATTTTGTAACATGACTTTTTATTCAAAATATTTTTAATGTAGTCTTTAAACTTATGAAATGATAATCTTAATATATGCTCCGGAATCGTATTATAAAAACGTATTCAGTTCCCCATAAAAGAGTCGTTTACCTTGGTTAAACGAAATCGTGGTACCATGAGTTTGGACTTAGCTCTAAGGTTATGGATATCTTCTTTCTTATTTTCTTGATATTATTCTTTCGTATATTTTTACGGGCATATAAAATATTTGAGTAAATGTACTGTAATGCCACAGTCATAACATTAGTCTCCTTAAACTTTTCTCTGAGAGAAACCCGAGAGAGAGCCTAGACGGTACACAAAACGAATCGGTCATTTTTGCAATACAAATATGCTTTGAATATCTGCCGCTTTACCCCACATGAGAATCCCGTAGGACATTAAACTATGGAAGTAACTAAAGTAAACTAGTCTAGCAGTACTAGCATCGGTAAGCTCACGTATTCTGCGGACTGTGTATGCTTAATCTGCTGGCCAGGGAAGATATACGTGGAAACCATTGAAGTTTACTATCTAAGGTCACTCCCAAGAAGACTGCTTTATTAACAAGGTCTAACTTTTCTCCATTTATTTCTATTCTTGGACTAGTCGATTTTACGTTAGATAATTCAAATTTAACACATTTTGTCTTTCTGGCTTTAAGCAATAAATTGTTAGCATTAAACCAATAAACTATCTTAGAGAGGGTATCATTATTATGGTCATAGTTAATGTCAGCAAACAATACTATCTCGCAATGGTCCATAACAAAGAATGGCACATCATTAATATAAATCAGAAATAAGAAAGGTCCAAGTATTGAGCCCTGCGGAATATGGAATATCCACCCCTATGTTGTGGATATTCCAAAGAGAACCATTACGCTTCCACACTTATACTCCTCAACTTATACGCCTCAACTGCCCTATCACGGTTTTCGTGATAGGGCAGTTGAGGCATGCTCCTTGAAATTTATTCAATGATTATTAATTATTTTATTTTTATTATTTTTTTTTATATAATCCAATCTAGGTAATCTGATATTTTGATTATTTGTTAATTTAATGATCATGTTCCATC
>NW_020655375.1:0-13313 GCF_003589595.1 Hyposmocoma kahamanoa
AATAAAATAGTTACGTTGCCATTTATACGGGATGATCCTAATGTACTTTTTGGAAATCTTTTTAATTTAATAAAAAAAGAATTTGATGGTGTTTTTACCACTAAGCTCTCTAAATATTCCCCTAAACTGAAGTTTTGCGACTGGGCCACGACGGGTATTTATAAAAGTAGAAGTAGGCTTTACGATTTATATGAACAGAACAAATGCAATCAATCTGAGTCTTTTGCAAAATATGTTAGACAATATTCTAAAATTTTCAAAAAAGTTTGCTTATTAGCTAAATCTATCTACATTCGAAATAAAATAAAAAAATCAAACAATAAAATTAAGACCACTTGGGAAGTTATTAATAATGAAACTGGTAAAAACACACCACGTTCATATGCTGTTTCTCTGAAAATCAACAATAATATTGTCGAATCTGATGCAGAGGTGGCCGGAGTATTTGACGATTTTTTCAAAAATATACCAGTAGCTACTACTTCGAATTTAAATTCATCATCAACTGATGCAATGACCTTTCTTACGAGATGTGTATCGAAGTGCTGTACCTCATTTCAGTTTAAATATGTTTCTGTTGAAGATATTATGAAAACTTTTAAATTACTTAAAATAAAAAATACGGGTGATCTATGGGGTATTTCAATTAGAGTCATTAAATCAATCGTAATATCTATTGCTCCCTATCTTGCGGATATTTTTAATAGCTGTGTTGATCATGGGATATTTCCCGACCTTATGAAGTTTAGCAGAGTTATACCTCTGTTCAAATCTGGTGATAAAAGTGATCCTAGTAATTATAGACCAGTCTCAATTTTACCAGCTCTTAGTAAGATCTATGAAAAAATTATTCTTGACCAGCTGATTGTGTACTTTGAGGTAAATAAACTTTTTCACGGTAAACAGTATGGTTTTACGAAAGGTCGCTCGACTATCGATGCAGGTGCAGCACTGTTGAGCCACATTTTTGAGGCTTGGGAGCTGTCGAAAAATGCTCTTGGAGTTTTTTGTGACTTATCTAAGGCTTTCGATTGCGTTAATCATCAGACGTTGGTTTCAAAATTAGAATTTTATGGAATCCAGAAGACAGCTTTAAAACTATTAATTTCGTATCTGAGTGCTAGAATTCAAACAGTTGATGTAAATGGGGTGAAGTCGTCTGGATCTCACGTAGGAATGGGGGTCCCGCAAGGCTCTATTTTAGGACCTTTCTTGTTTTTAATTTATATCAACGATCTTCCTTATTTTGTACAGGATCTCTGTGAGATTGTGCTATTTGCAGATGATACTTCCTTAATATTTAATATTGATAGAAATAAATCTAATTATGACGATGTAAATAGTGCTCTCTCGGAGGTTCAGAATTGGTTTACCGTAAACAATCTGAAGCTCAATTCCAAGAAAACGAAATGTGTCATGTTTACGTTACCTAATGTAATGAATGTAACAACTGACATTACAATTAATAATGAACAATTATATTTGGAGGACACCACCATCTTTTTGGGAATAAAGTTGGATTCAAAACTGCAATGGAATCCACACATTTCGACATTGGCCGGTAAGCTTAGTTCTGCTGCTTATGCTGTGCGAAAAGTGAGACAACTTACTGACATCGAGACAGCCAGAACCGTGTACTTCAGTTACTTTCATAATATAATGTCATACGGGATTTTGTTGTGGGGCGCAGCGTCCAATATTGATACAATTTTTATTTTGCAAAAGCGTGCTATTAGAGCAATCTATAAATTAAGTTCACATACCTCACTTAAGGAGATTTTTAAAGAAATTGGTATATTGACCACTGCATCACAATTTATTTACAATTGTATACTTTTTATACGACTTAATAATGAATTATATAATAAACGAAGTGACATACATAATTTTAATACTCGACATAAATGGAAACTCGTGTTACCGAAATTTAGACTTCAAAGGGTCATGCGTTCTTTTGTGGGGCAAGGAATTCAGTATTATAATAAGATTCCAAAAGCTGTTTTAGATCTATCATTTGATAAGTTTAAAAAACATGTAAAGACTACCTTACTTAAGGGAGGATATTACGCTGTTACTGATTACTTAAACGATAAGGCGGTATGGCTGTAAAAATATGTTAAATGTGACGATTTCAAGTGTAATTTGTTTACCTACGAAATAAAGATAATTTTGATTTGATTTGATTTGACATGAACGCTAAAAGATACTTTTTATAATTGTATAGCGACTGTGAACTGGCAACCGGTACTATCTCAATTTTGACAATTTTACATGATGAAGATAAGAATTGTTTGCGTCATTTATATAGCATCTGGTTAGAAGTTAGTAGAAGTTGAAAGAAGTTGATTCTGGTACCAAAAATAAATGTATGTGTCATTAAAAAGTGATATTTTAGAAAATAAAGATAGTACCGGATGCCAGTTCACAGATGATACCTATACCGATACATACCTATATTTCACGAGAAAGCATTTAATTCAGACACACTTCTCACTTTTAAAAAGATAAATTAAATTATTTACTATCTTATTTTTTTAAGTAATGGGTTTACTGTGTATTTTAAATAAAATTAGGAATGGAATGGCGTCTTTAGCCTTAAATTTCAAGGAAACCACTACAATATTTTATAGAGGTTCGTGTTTGTTTAAGGTTGGTGAGTTAGCTAGTTTTATTATTAAGCCTTAAAACGCTTAAACCTTTAAAGACTAATTCTTGAGAATTACAGACTTATTTCAAAGCTCACAAAAGTTGTTTCCGAAAATCTTCTAACGAAAATTACGTAAGTACCTCCTACTTTCCTAGCTTCGCAAGAGCGTAATTACCACGTAAGTACAGTCAACTTTATTAAAGCTGTATATCTTGTTGGGGTAAATGTTGTGGGTGTTTAGTGAAATTTTGAAGAGAAACATTTCTGACATGTTTATTTTGACTTTTTCAAAAATAATTAACTCAAAATCTACCTATATAAACCTATGTGTTAAAAGATTATATATATTGAAAGAAGAAAAAGCCGTGGTAGCGTAATGGTTTGACCTACCGCCTTGCAAGGAAATGCCGTGGGTTCAAATCCGGACTTGCCTCCTCTAAATTTCTCGGAATTTGGCCTACACCCTCGACAGAGAGGAGACCCGTGCGTAACAGTGGAACGTATAAATGGGTTGATGATGATGATGAATGTACCATTTAACAAGTCGCAAAAGAGCCATGATAGCTCAGTGTGGGAACAATTCGCTCACTTGGTGCTAAATTTGACGTAATTGTAATTTTGGCAAAATTGAATTAACTAGACGTATTAACACACGTAGCATAACAAGTGTTTACGAGCGAGTTACTTCTCAATTTATAGATTGATCGTTCGAATCCTTGACATTAACTTCTAAGTTAAGTACTTACATTTGCAAATGTTTAATAGCAATATCTACATGCCGCTATGACGTTGAAGGAAAACAATGTTATGAAACCTGCAACACTGAGACGGCACAACCCTTAGAAGGCGTAGGAAATCCATAAAATAGAGAAACCGAGATTAAGTATGAGTAAATTAAATTAATTTAAGGCTTCCTGCTTAATACTAGGGTTTAATTAAGAAGAATCCACTTGATCGTGACTCGGATTGACAAACAGCGTTCATTAGAAACAATCGCCCGGGACTCACTAGTAAACGATTTATTCGGGATCATTCATACATCCTCGTCTGAGAGGAGACTCATGTCTAGCAGTGGGATGTATAAATATGTTGATGATGATTGAAACACTGATAGTCTTTTAATCACCACCATCATCATCACCATCATCAACTCTTTCCAATAAAATGTATATTAGAAAAACGCATTGATCGTATTTCTGGGAAAAATAATTTTCTCTTTATTATTATGCAAAGTAGACAATCTGTTTGAACATCTACTTCACTTTTTTATTGAAAAAATAATTACTAAAATTGGATGCTAATAAGAAATAACCCGTCAATCAATATGATCACAGTTTTGCGAAAATAGCACCTCAACACTTTTTTGTTATTTTTGATAGTTTGTTCTAAAAAACGACGAAAAACTCTTCAGATGCCATTTTCTGAAAACTATTATCATGTTAGTTGACACATTATTGCTTATCAACATCCAATTATAATGTCGTAGTCGTGGGATCATAAATATATGTAACTGTTAACGCCGCGCGCGCCCTACACTCTTTTTGAAGTCTCTTCAAAAGGCTCTTGATAAAAAAAGAAACTGGTTAACCATATTATTTTCTCAATCCCTACGCGAGATACTACGACTACGTTATGTATACTTTTTGTTGACTTACTACTTACTATAAATCCTTGTCAATATGTAGCCAAGCTACTTTGCTATAACTGAACCAATGATCGGCCTCCAGATAACAACTTTCCGCATAAAATTGGGTTTACCAGAAAGTTAGAGAAAGGTAAAATTAAACTCTATACCTTCCACTTTCTAATAACTTCAATCAAGCTGATCAAATGGGTGGAATTTCGCTCATTACGTATTCATAATGAAAACGTCGCCTTCGTTAGAAAGCCTACCGACCTTTTAACGACACTTGTAATATAATTTTTCTTACAATATTAACTTTTTAAAAGAAATTTGCGTAATATTGAATAGCTGAACATATTTTCCTTACAATTAAGTTTTATTTAATGGATGTTGTACCACCCTGATGTTCAATTATTATTTGTGAAATTATTCCATTAGTTTGTTATAATTATGAATATAAAGACAACACTTAGAAAAACATATTTCGACCCGGTTGGATTCGAACCAACGTCTTCTAGCAAACCGTGTCAGACGCAATGCCAACAAAGCTACGTAAGAAACTAGCGGACCTCACGAATTTGTCTATGCGCTTGTTGCAGATCTTTTTGTGGTTTTATTAAACGACTTTTTTGCCGTAGCACCATCTGTGAGAAATCTATGTATTTCGTCGCTCACATAAATTTTACTTACATTTATCTAGCCGGGATGAGAAATTACACATGAAATGTCACTAAACAGATTTTTTTGTCAGTATTAAATCATCGAAAAACATCATTATTATTACTAATAAATATTAGACAACATCACATACGTTGCTCCGATCCCACAGTAAGTAAACAAAGCACTGGTGTTATGGAAATTGGAAACAACGACGATACCATAAACACCCAGACCCGAGACAATATGAAAAAGTTAGTTTTCTACATTGACCAGATCGGGGATCGAACCCGGGACCTCAGAGACGGTACACCAGGAGAACCGGTGTGCAAGGCACTCGACCGCAGAGGTCGTCTCAAACAAGTAAGTAAAATCTTGTACAATATAATAAGGTACGCTGCGCCGATCGTTCATAAATAAATAATATTATAATTAAAATACCTTTATATTAAAATTAATATATAATATAGCAAATAATAAGTCGTGGTAGCCTATTGGTTTGACTTACCGCTTCTCAAGCAGGTAGTAGAGGTTCCGAATCCGGGATTGCACCTGGTTTTTCGGAAAAAATGTTCGAAATTTAATTTGATATTTACCATGAGCTTTTCTGCAAAGGAAAACATCGTGAGAAAACCTGGGGTCCAACCACAACCTCTTAAAACAATATTATTTTAACTTTACATTGACTTTTCGTACCATAACGCGCTTAAAGTAGCTTATTGTAATGTTAAAACTATGACGTTTTATTGGCAGCTTTGTGACTGTTTAATAGCACATAGCAAATAATCTTTCATTAAATAAAAATACGCGATGTTTATTTTGTAAAATTATAACAGCGCCATCTATATGCTCCTTGGCGAAACTAACAGTTGAAGCCAGACTATAGGTCCGAACTCACAACGTGACTATCAAGACTCCGATTGTTTTATTTATTTTTCTTCATGAAAATGCGGAATAATTATTGAAAACAATGTAATTTTAATAGATTTTATTATTACATTCTTTTCTCTTCTTAACAGTCAAAATTCTCTGAATGTAAATGCCACAGAGGGAATAAATGCTATGTGCTTTTTTTTAGTAGCAGTAGAGCTCGTTGTGAAAGAGTTCGTCCAGAGAAATACTGTTACCTTACCTATTTCTGCCGCCAAGCAGTAATTGAGCATTATTGCGTCCAATCACTTGGTATCATAAAGATTGTGTGACAGTGGACTCAAAAATGATGGTAAATAAGGGTAAACATTTGAAATAAGGGTAAACATTTTTTCTACATACCTTCATGTGAAATACTTTTTAGAAATACTTTAAACTTTTGCAATCGCGAGATTAGTGCTTGGCCAAGATTCCGTGCCGCTGAGTGTATATTAATAATAATATACACAATTTATTTTAGTATACTTGTGTATATTCATTCACCAGTTCGAGTATTACATATTAAACAGCGACAATATCCGTGGATCACCTACAATGTCAAACAGCTTATGAAACGTCGTGATGAGGCACATGCTGCAACAAGAACTAGTAATGGCTCCCAAAAGACTTACTACAAGGAGCTCAAAAAAATTGTAAATGACGTACTACATAATGAGAAGAAGGCTTATTACGACTATTATGTCAACAAACAAAAAGATTCCCGGGTATTATGGACACACATAAAAAAAACGTAAATGTAAAAAGTAAACCAGAATTGCCAGTACATATTTTTAACGACCCTAATTTGATAAATGTTCCCGAAAATGTACAAATTGCTTTAACTAATATGACATATTTTTAACAAAATTGCAGTATGTCCACAAAATTTACTCTAAAGACTGTAGAAGAAATTGAAGTGCTGCAAACAATTCGATCATTGAAATCAAAAGCGGTTGGCCTCGACGGGATATCGCTAGACATGTTATTGGTGTCTTTGCCTGTCATCCTGCCTGTTATCACAGCTATGGTAAACAGATCCATTTCAACTAACACGTTTCCAACAGACTGGCAGCATGCAGTAGTAAGGCCTATACCTAAAATAAATAACCCAACTACTTGAAAGACATTCGACCCATAAGCATACTGCCTTGTGTGTCTAAGGTCCAGGAAACGGTTGCGGTGAAGCAAGTTACTACCTTTCTAGAAAGACATGAAGTTCTACCAACCGTACAGTCGGGGTTTAGAAAGAAACAAAGCACGACAACTGCTATAGTCAAAGTTGTTGACGATATCCTATTTGCGCAGAACAATGGTCAGGGTACTATATTGACGCTACTTGATTTTTCCAGGGCGTTTGACTGCATAAATGTTAGTCTTCTACTATCAAAACTACACTATTATGGATTCAGTGAGTCTTCCATCAAATGTTTCGATAGTTATTTAAAAAATCGGTCTCAGTGTTTAGAAATTTCCAACCAATGTGGATCAAAACTGCAGTCGAACTCACGTAAAGTCACGTGAGGGGTGCCACAAGGTTCAATTTTGGGCCCTATCCTTTTCATCCTTTATAGTGCCGATGTGATGAACCAAATCCAATTCTGTAAATATCATATTTATGCCGATGATATTCAGATCTACACATCATGTACACCAAGTGACACTCAGGCAGCCGTGTGCAACATTAACGACGATTTGGAACGGATAGCCTCATGGTCAGAGTCTAATTCTCTAGTCTTAAATGGTACTAAATCTAAATACATGGTGTTCGGAACAAGACAACAAACAGCAAAAATTGGAAGTTACAGAATTAGTTTAGCGATTACGGGTGAAAAAATTGAGCGAGTCAGAGAGGCTCGGAATCTTGGCCTCCTTATGGATGAGCAGCTTCGCTTTGAGAGTCATGTGTCGGGTATTATTAGAAATTGTTTTTATAGATTAAGGATATTGTATAAAATTAGAAATTATCTAAATGTTGAAATACCTACTTATAAAATTATGCGACTCACTGATTCTCTCAAAATTTAATTATATGGACGCGACTATTAACGCGTACACAACAATTAATACAACGCGTGCAGAATGCCTGTGTGTTGCAAATGTGTTCGTGGCTGCGCCCACTACTTTGTGATGCACAAATATACGTCAGTGCGTTAATAGCAAGCCATGGATTCACTCATTCCTTTTCGCATATGTAGCAGTGGCGACGAGCGTGCGTGATCTACCCGTTATAAAAAAAAAGGGAAAGTGAAAAAATGTTAGGGGTTAATTTCGGAATTTTAACGAATTTTGACCACAGTGGACAGGATTGGAAAGCCTATAAGTGTAGGCTCAACCAATATTTTATAGCGAATGATATAGACGACGCAAAAGATGCTAAGGGAATAAAGAGACGAGCCATACTTTTGAGCGCAGTCAGCGAGGATACATATAAATTGGCAGCGGACTTGGCATTGCCCAAGGAGCTGGATAAAGTACCCTACGAGATAATATTGGATCTACTAGATAATCATTTCACGCCAATAAGTGTCGGATTCAGCGAGCGCCACAACTTTTATTCGGCAACACAACATCCGGGCAAATCTCACACCGAATGGGCGGCGAGACTGCGCGGTTTGACCGCTCGCTGCAACTTCGCCGACGTGGAGGAGGCGCTTCGCGACCGCTTCGTGATGGGCATGCTACCAAGCCTCGAGAAGGAGAAGCTGTACGCACAGAATCTAAAAGATTTGACGTTGGCTAAAGCGGTGCAGTTAGCCGAAAATACGCGATGCGCCCGCGCAGGCGCCGCGGCTGCCGGCGCCAGTGGTGGTGGCCCTTCGCCCGAATTGTTCAAGATTTCGAAGGAATTTAAAAGAAAAGATAGTTCGGTCCAAGTGCAGTGTACAGTGTGTGGTTATAATAATCACAAGGCGTCAGAGTGTCGATTTGCTAAGTATGTTTGTAAAAAGTGCAAGGTTATAGGTCATTTAAAAAGAATGTGCACGAAAGTGAAATATGTGGGTATGGATGCCGAGAGCGAGGGCGGTGACGACGACGGTGAGTTGTATAATATTCGATCTTTGCGCGGCGAACCTATGGTAGAAACGGTAACAATTCGCGGGTCAAAATTCAAATTTGAAATCGATAGCGGTTCAGCGGTCACTGTCTTATCACAAAATACTTACAATAAGAATTTTAATGATTTACCGTTAACTCCTGCGAACAAAAAGCTAAACAGTTACACGGGCGGAATTATTAAATGTGTAGGAATGATCACGCTACCCGTCACGTTCTCGGGGGTCACCCACTCGCTCACCGCACACGTAGTTTGCGATGGTGGCCCACCGTTGTTAGGCAGAGATTTCATTTCTTTATTTAACTTGCAATTAACTCCTGTGCATTATTGTAGCAATGAAAATATTATTGAAAAATTGCAATCGGAGTATCCGCACTTATTTTCGGATAAACTAGGCTGTTACAATAAGGCAAAAGTTACATTGACTTTAAAGGAATATTCTAAACCTATTTTTTTTAAGGCTAGGCCAATTGCATTCGCGTTGCGAGATAAAATCGACAAGGAAATCGACAGGTTAGTCGACTTAGGAGTACTCGTACCAGTAGATCATTCGGAGTATGCGTCACCGATTGTTCCAGTTTTAAAACGCAACGGGAGTGTAAGGTTATGCGTAGATTACTCGGTGAGCATAAATAGACAGTGGGTAGTAGATCAATACCCGCTACCTACTGCTACTGAGTTGTTTTCTAAACTACATGGGGGTAAACAATTTACTAAGCTCGATCTATTAATGGCGTATAATCAGTTCGTGTTGAGCGACGAGTCACAGTCACTAACATGTATAAATACCCATCGCGGCTTGTATAAGTACACGCGCCTAGTGTTCGGGCTAGCGAGCCGGCCGTATTCCAGCGCCCAATGGAAAGCCTACTGGCCGGCATGGACGGCGTACTGTGCCTACTGGATGACGTGCTGATAACGGGCCGCGACGAGCAGGAACACATGCGACGTTTACATGCAGTTCTTAAAAGACTACAAGATGCGGGGTTAACCTTGCAAAAGGAAAAGTGTGATTTTTTCAAGACGAAGTCAGCTATTTAGGTTACGTTATTAATAAAGACGGTTTAAAAAAATCGTCAGATAAAGTAAAAGCTATATTAGACGCGCCTATACCTAAAAATATTCGCGAGCTTCAATCTTTCCTCCAATTGGTGTATTATTACAGAGGTTTCGTTGCTTCCGCGTCTTCCATATTGAGTCCTTTGTACGAGTTGTTAAAAAAGGATAGCAAATGGGATTGGTCCGAAGCACACGAAAATGCCTTCAATAAAATAAAACTATGTTTAGCGTCAGACCAAGTGCTGGCCCATTTTAATCCAAATGCAAAAATTATCCTCACTGTGTTGACGCGTCGCCGACGGGGTTGGCAGGCATCTTTTCACAAGTCGACTCCGACGGTACTGAAATACCGGTTTCGTTCGCTTCGCGTAGTCTTAACGCAGCCGAAAAACGGTATGCGCAGATACAGAAAGAAACAACCGCCATAGTGTTCTCGATACGTAGATTTCACCAGTACTTATACGGGCGGTCGACTCCGTTTATACTACGTACTGACCACAAACCCCTCATATCTATTTTCCGTCCCGAACGCGGAATTCCTGAAGTATCTGAGAATAGATTGCATTGTTTTTAAGTGGTTATAACCATCGAATTGAGTTTATCCAGCGCCGATAACAGCGCGGATTATCTGTCGCGCGCTTGCCTGCCGCCCGCCGCCGCCGCCGCCGGCCGGTCTAGGGGCGTGTGGCGCGTCGCCGCGGGACGCGAGCGCCTGCGCCGACGCGGACACCTCGACGGGGCCGCACAGCTATGACGATCGGGCAGCGTACATATCTTTTGTTACGGAGGGCAGCTTACCAATTTCTGTAGAGGAACTACGCGATGCAACGCGTAAAGATGTAGTTCTTAATCAGGTCGTGAAATATACCTTAAACGGTTGGCCCCGTAAGATAACTTATGATTCTATAAGACCTTTCTACCTGTGCCGAACACAATTATCATTAGAAAACGGTTGTTTAATGAGAGGGCACAAAGTAGTTATTCCCGAAACGATACGTAGAAGAGCTTTATTAGAATTACACACATCTCATTTAGGTATTGTAAAAACCAAGGCAGAAGCTCGTTCAAGGTTTTGGTTCCCAGGTATAGACGAATCTATAGAGGAAATGATAGGTACGTGCGAGCTATGCATACAACTGCGGCCGTCGCCAGCGCGAGTGCCCGTGACGCATTGGAACTTACCGCTACGACCTTTTCATAGGGTTCATATCGACTTTCTTGGTCCGATAAACAGTCACACATACTTAGTTGTTGTAGACGCCTATACTAAGGGGGTCGAAGTATATGAGATGGGTAATTCAGTTGCTTCTGCAGCGGTTTTGGATAAATTATATAACTTTATATCCCAATTTGGGCTGCCACACACTGTAGTCAGCGACAACGGTACAGCTTTTTGTTCGCAGGATATTCGTAAATTTTGTGATCTAAATGGTATAAAACACGTAACTACACCAGCTTATCACCCTCCGAGTAATGAGCAAGCTGAAAGTTCTGTAAAGGTAATTAAGAAGGTGATTAAATCTAGTTTGATGACAGGCCGTAATGCTAGAGAGAGTAAAAATAAATTGTTACAGTACTTGTTCAACTATCGAAATTCTATTCATTCTACCACAGGATCCTCGCCGGCGCAACTCTTATACGGTCGGAAACTAAGATGTCGTTTGGATCTTCTGCACCCCGTGACGCCGCCCCCGTCTGGTTCGGCACTCGCCTTAACTAATGTTATCAAAAATAAACAGTGTTTACAGAATAGGAACCTTAATAGGCGGAACAAACAAGCATTCTTGCCAGGTGAAAACGTACTTTATGAAAAATTTTGTAATAAAAACAAATTCATTTGGTGTAAAGGAATAGTAGAAAAGAAAATAGGGAAAGTTTTATATTTAATAAAAAATGTGTCTTCCTTATTATTAATTAAGAAACTTGCGAATCATCTACTGAAATATAAAGGTACCGTTGACAACCCTAGTCGTTGGGCACACTTGGATACTCCAAACTTGGTACCAATAGCTCCCCCCTCGTCGTTAGCTTGAACGTCTACAGGTATTATCGGGGAGGAAGGAAATAATACCCACTCACCAGACCAAACAGGGTTGGCATCGCCAACTCATGGACAGATGGCGTCCTCGTCCTCAAAGTCAAACGACGAAGACAAGTTTTGTGAGACAGTAAATCTTCAGCCTCCTTCCAGCTTGCAAGGATTGCAAGAGAGTGGAAGTCAGCACGTACCAGTGCCCAAGAGGTTGTCGCGGAAGCGCACTAATTTTAATTTTAAGAAATATTTTTAACTTATTTTTTTACTTATTAATTAGCTTATAAAATGTTATGGAAATTGGGAGGGAGGAATTGTTGCATATGTGTTCGTGGCTGCGCCCACTACTTTGTGATTCACACATATACGTCAGTGCGTTAATAGCAAGCCGTGGTTTCACTCATTCCTTTTCGCATATGTAGCACTGTGCAAGGTTCTGCTTTAATATACCACCGCGTATGCATGTAACTCCCTACATTAATAACGCTAACGTCTTAAAAATGAAATCGCGAAGAGACCTGCCCCTAGCTGCTCTTCTGTTTGGGGTTATCAAACATAGGGTTCACGCTTATCTGGCTGAGAAATTGGTGTGGTCCCACGAAGTAAAATCTGTCTTCACCAGAGTGTCTGCATGGTCGCTGGTCCTGCCGTGCCATCGTACTACAGCATTTCGCGGCAGTTTCAAATTTGCTTCAGCAAAGATTTGGAACGTCTTGCTGCCGCCATCACTCCGTAGTCTGAAGTCGGTGTACACGTTTAAAATCAATTGCAAAAATAAAAAAGTATCTTTTACATAAACAAAAAAGTACACTCTAAATTGACTTATACACTTACAGCACTGGTTTCGGCTTATGGCTTCGGTGTTCGGCAGCTGTTATCGCAAACATTGGTGTGGTTGCGGTGTGGGGCAGGCGAAACATTCACCTTTGCGACATTAATCTCGTGTCCGTTTTCCCTGTAAATGTTAGTTAATAATTATCTGCGTATTTATCAAGCACAATCTATTTTTTTCTCTTTTTTTTAAATATTACACAATTTAATTAATATAAGTTTAATGTTATATTACAAGTAATTAATTAATCATTATACAATTAGTACTAATTTGTAAAAGTCAAAAGTGGAATTATTGAATCGTTATAATGCTTAATTAATCGTTAAAATCGTTATAATTGAATCGTTATACATAATGGTATATAAAACTGCACATTATAGCGCATTGTAATTCACTAGTCCTAATAAGATTAGACCTTCAAATGAGCGCCCAAGGAGCACACTTTAAACGCCTTAAAACTGTTATATCTATAAACAGTCTTAATATGGTATAGATTTA
>NW_020655376.1:0-21566 GCF_003589595.1 Hyposmocoma kahamanoa
CTCCCGTTACTCTGAGACATAAAGTTGACAAGTCCCATGCGTCTGTAGTTTCACTAGATCTTTACTCTTCAAAACCGGGACGCAGTAATAATGACGTTACTGTTTGGCGACAAAAATAGTTAAGGCGTCAGTACTTTCCTGGAAAAACCCTCTTACAAGAAGATCTATTATTACTAAATATTATTTATATTCAGATTACAAAATATACAATACAGTATGATTTTGTGAATCGCAATACGATACTAACACAAAATCAGCTATATGATAAGAAAGTGGTGGTGTGGGCTAGAATAATATAGTCATATCAGTGTGACATGCTTAGAAAAAAAAAAAAAAAAAAAAAAGACATGCTTAGGACCATTGGCCCGAATCTGTTTTGAATGTTTACTTACTGTAATCAGATTAACTATGCGACCGTAGTGAAGTAAACAAGAGCTATTGATAATTGCAAGTTCAGCAAAAACCTTTTATTTTTTCGGTACCTACTATTCTGCCCTCATGTCCGAAAAAATAACTGTCAAATAAGTAATATTGGACCAAATTAAAAGACAACGTCAAGTATGAAGCTTCACTCACATCATGCGTCTTTTAATTTGGTCGAGTATTACTTATTTGACAGTTATTTTTTCGAACGGATGTCGGACGGAGAATGAGTGTAGACCCCCAGACTCTTCGATATTTTAACCGAATCGTTCGATTGGATATCGTTCTCGAATTGAAGGGAGCTTTTTTTTTTTTTAATATATAATAGACACACGTTTACTTTTAATCCAACAGCGTTTACGGAGTTAATCGGTGAAATAGATTATAAGAAAATGAAAACCCTTTTATATGCATTTTTAAGACAAAGAAAAATGAAAAGAAATCGTACGATATCAAATCGAATCGGTTGTCAACTGACCCCCTGGGGGTCGATTCATAACCTTGCTATAACTCAGTTGTCGTACGATTTATTTTTATTTTTATTCACAACACCCGAATCGAATGTCAAGCTGTCGTATTCGAAACCGCCTCGAAATGACGTCGCACCCGTACGATTACTCTTACTTCTCGACCGGGAAAGGCTACAAACGTTATTCAGAATACATTTATCGAATGAAAGTTACCGAACGTCCTACTGTTTACAAAGCAAGATTGTAATATGGAAATCTTATATTATTTTAAATAAACTATGGATTTTCTTCAATTCTATTAATTTATTTTAATGCAAGACTAATGCATTCCTATATTTTAGGTCTTCAAAGTCTCAAAAATGTATAAAAGGTTTAATTTTTTTTGTAATCTATTTCACCGACTAACTCCGTATTGTTGGATAAAGATATCGTATCCAAATCCGGAACGAACGCTTAACTCTGAATGTTATGAATAGTTCGGAAAGCGCACTTCGATTCGAGAACCATATCCAATCGAACGTTTCGGTTAAAATATCGAAGAGTTCTGAATCGGGGTCCTGGCACATTTTTTCACTGCCATCATTTTAAAAACTGACATCAATTATTGTCACTTAAAGCTTATTTTTAATCGCCACAATTTCAGTGTCCAAAAGTAACTTAGGTAGTAGTTGAGTAGCGCTTATTTGACGGCGTGTGGCAGACAGATATTATACTTAATTTGTTTTGCATAAAAGATATACGTAATTAACTTCATGGGTCTCTCTAACGAGCGCAGTGTAATAAAAGGTTGCTTTTGACCGTACCCGCAATACGATGTGGTGGACGCGTCGAGTGCCGCAGACGGCTGCGTTTATTCCACAGTGCAATTATCTACCTTTGATGCGGGTGTCTGTAGCTAAATTAACACCGGCCAAGTGCACATTGAACCCATTTACTGCGGGTCTCGTAACTTATGTCACATAGTCACATGCAATGACCCTTATTTCAAATATTGAAAAAGGAACCTTGTTACTTACCTTAATACCTGTTTACGTTTGTTGTTGGAAGTTTGGTTCCATAATTTCTACCAAGTATACAAAACCGTATAAGTTTGAAGTATTTAGGCTTGAACTCTTTCGGTGACTAAGTGTTCTTTAAGTTAAGTTAAGTCTAAGTGTTAAACTATGCAACAAAATTTTAATAGAAATAGTTTAGAATGTTTAAAGAACATCCTTATCATGTTATACTTCACTTGACCTAGTTGCTCAACTTTCAGATTTAGGCCACCTATTTTGATAGAACTATAAATATTCCTAAGTTCTTTTACCTAGCGGGCAACCAACAACATAGCTAAGACTCATCCGTGACAGAGAAGGAAATCCTAATCTGACCATAAGGGATACTTTAAAACGTATGACTAGAAACTATAAAATATACTTTTAAACTTTCGCGTTGCATTGTACTAACATTTGGAAATGGGAATAAACGCGTTTACATACGAATAGGTATTTTTCACACCTACCTAGTTTCCTGACGTTTCGGCCAGGTTGCACTGGCCGTAGTCACGGGCTGACTGACGTCGGGAAACTAGGTGGGCGTGACAAATACCTATTCGTATGTAAACGCTTTTATTCCAGTTTCTTTAATGTTAGAAACTATAAAATCTATAAGATTCTGTATGACATAATATATAATTAAGGACTACCGAAACAACTAATATAAACGAAGTGCATTTGTCGGCGTCGTGTGGTGCAATCTGGTGTCACAACCGCCGTTATGACACTATTCGGCCAAACTTCCTCCTTCGTGAAGGTCCCCAGATGTTGGGTCGGCACTCTCATCACAAAGGAATTAAAATTGACATTGTGGCAATTGTAAAAAGGCATGAAGGTTTCTTAGATTCGTTTGGGTCAAGTGTGCGCACTTGTAATTTAGGACTTACTGCAGTTACAATACAAGAGTTAGGAAAATAAAGGTGTTACTTTCAAATAAAACATTTTTTTGGCTCTAAATTTAAATAGAAACGAAAACTTAAAACAAGCGGTTTTTTCCTATTAAGAATAAACGATCTGAAATCGGACTCTTATTGCGGGTAATTGTGCGCACCCTTATGGGGCAAGTAGAGTAGACGCACATGGGGTACGGGAGTGCATTGCTCGTGGTCAAAATAAATATAATAATAAAAAAGATTCTTTATTAAAAAACCTACACATGTTTGAATTGTATTGTTGATATTACTTGTATATGTATTATATATGTAATTCAGCAGCACTGAAATATAAAATAAAGCACGTTAAAAATATTATACAAATAAATGAACGAAAATATTACAGAGACGGGGCAAGAGTACACATGCGTACACTTATCCGCGCACACTTTCCCCAGTGCACTGAATTGCAAATGAGTGATCGCAAAATATTTGAAACTGAATATAACTTGAAAGTTTTTTAGAAACACAAAGTAACGTAAATCTGTTCATAATTGAAAAAAAAATATTTTTTTCCATCCTCTAAGTAAAAAATACAGGCGCTACACTGTTTTCTGAGATACAAACATCTATGGATGTAAAGTAAACAACAAAAACAGTTTTTTGCTTAAAAAAGGTTATATTACCAGTGAGTCCAGTGACCATGGAGCTCTACTGCGACTCGAATACTTTACTCTCTATGCTACACAAGGTGAAATGAATACTCTGAAATCGTTTCCAATATTTTTATTTTTAAATTAGTGGCAGTGAAGGTTTGTCGGGTAGGTTGAGTCGCAACTAAATCCTGCCTCGGGCGCGTGCCGATTGATATACGAAAATAATTCTAGGCACGTTACGTAGCCCTGTTGACACCGTTCTAAATTAAATAGGGACCATCTTTGAAGCTCTTCAACGAGAATTCAAACCTTGAGTTCTATGACGTACTTACTTTCTTAACTATGTTATAAAGAACAGTGCCAATATCTATGTGCTCGAAGCTATAAAAGCTTCTCTCACATTGGATTAGTTTTTGTTTTCGAATTACAGAAAAAAGTAAAGGTAAAAAGGGTGAGCCTTTTTGAAATTCGTTTTATCGAGTTAAAATAAAATTGAACAAAATGTGGACTCTAAAAAGCTTCAAAGATGATTTTACAATAAATCCAAATTAAATCTAGATAGACAATTTACAGTTAAATTGGCACTTGGATTAATTCCACCAATTCCAACTCGGGAAATATTATTTTTGGTGATTTATTTTGATTTATGTTGCGTATTTTATGAATTATTTTTTACCTACGATGGTGAGTTCTCTATGTCTACTTTGTTAAGTATTCGCTAATTCCTATTTTACCGTATTTAGGAGGTAAGGTGAACTTTGAGTTGTTCTTGATAATATGTAATAAAACCAAATAATGAAATAATAGCATCGTAGTTAACCAAATCTGTAAACCACAGAGCAGGAGCGTAAATATGTTACCTAAATGGGGATGAAGAAAAGATATTTTTGTTAAGGTTTTGCGAGTATTGCTTTAAGATAATCCTCTTGAAACCAATATGGACTTCGCCCTCGTAGAGACCGTAGAGGGATTTCTAAAGTATTTTCGTTTCGAACCACACTTTGTTAGTAATTTTCATTGTTATTCAAGTTAATTCATCCCCGGTAGTTTTCATAAATTACGCAACAATTTCACTAAACTATAACAAGTTTGGCACGTAACGTTTGAACTCAGGCGCTTAGTGCTACACTGTCTATAAGGACAGTCCACTAACACTGATTACGTATTATTAGATGCGCAGACGCCGTCGCCGTTGACGACGGAAGGTGACCACTATACAAATGATTATCCGCCTATATAAAAACGATATTCCAAAAACGAAATTTCCCCTCGAAAATTCTGTCGTTTACACTGTATTAGATATCTAAACGTTAAGTGTGTATATTTCGAATTATGTACCTACGTAGCATAGGTACGAATACTGTATCCCGCTCACACTGGACTAGCACGGCTGGCCGGGACTCCGGCAGTCAAATCGCAAGCTCCTCATTATAACAACAGAAAGATAAATATTCATCGATAGTGAATATTTTAGTAATTATATTACGGTTGGTGGAGTCTCTACCACAGCCTGTTACAACGAAACTAAAATATGGGTTTACCGTTCTGCTATCACAATGGAGACTTGGAGAGGTACTAATTGTGTTCAATTAGCAAAAGTTGAATCTGCCAGGGCCTTGCGAGTCGCTATCCCGGTGGTAACGGGTTCGCAATAATATTGTTACGGCTGTCCAGCAGTAGAGACTTAACTTAGTTCAGTCGGAACTAGTGCTCAAGGGGCAACGAGTGCTGGACGCGGCATTCGTGTATGCCACCGCCCGAACTCGGCAACAATATCATTGGTCTGCCGTGTCAACTCTGCTTATCTCTCGCCATCTTACACCTTCTGAACACATTGAACCGTCGCGGCCGTAACACCTTAAAAAGCCTTACGGGGCTTATTTTGAATGGAACGTGACGTTTATTCGTTTATTAAAACTTGGAGCAATACATACTAATAATGCCTTATTTTGAGCAAATACACTATACGACCTCATCAACACATCCCACTTCTGCACTGAGCTCGAAGACGGCTAAGATATGCACAGTTGGCCAGACACGATCGACGCCCGCGTGTCACCGCGCGGCTACAAATTATTAATTTTACATTTTACTTCATCATTATGCTATACACATAAAAATATTAAAACGGAACTCGATAACTAGATATAATATAATGTGCGTAACGGACCGGAACACCATAGACTCACCAATAGCTGTACAAACAAACGAACAAATAGCTACAACCATCAAGAAAAATCACAAGTTCAACCGCCGAGACTCACTCACTCATAAAAAACATTCGTAGACATATTGCAGTGGACTTGAATTACTTTCCCCTCATTTCTCTACATCATACAATAGTACATTGTTCTACAAAGGCAAAAAGTAGGTTATTGCAAACTAATTGACAATTTAATTTAAGCGCCACGAGTTTGCAATAACCTTGACGCCCGTGTAACACACGACATTTTTCAATACATTTGTGAACAAAACGAGGCATTTTTCTGTGCGTGCGACAATTTGAAATTTTTACAACTTGTATTCACTCAAAACGGGGAGCAGAATCTCAATTCTTCATATGTTCTTTGTAATAGACATGTATTACAAAGAAAAAGAAAGCAATAAAAGCGTTTCGTAATAATTTCTTATTGCGGAAGTGCAAGGATTTTTCATAATTTAAATTAAATGAAAAGTCATCCTCTAGAACACATTCTGCCATATGTTAATTTGTATAAGTAAAATGTCAAAATATTTAAAATATTCTGTCATAGAATAAAATAATTTTATTGTAATTTATGATAATTCAGTAAATTCATTACTTAATTCTTTATTCATTCATTCTCTTACGTAGTTTAATAATATAATATTTATTTCAAACATAATCTTTTGGTAGTAGATATACTTTAATTAGACACGTAGAAATAAAAATAACACTCCTCCGCACGAGTGAGGAAAAGTAAATCCTTTTCCGCACTGCGGCAGAAAAGTATAACTTTCGGAACGCTTCACCGCCGTAGAAAATACATCTTATCGAGCAACTGTATTGAAAAAAGTATCCTTCCCTTTGTAAGGGACGAAATCCTCAACCAACAACTTTACAAAGATCGTTTCTAATTACCAACTATGTATCACTAAAACGCGACGACCCGTCTAATAAAAGCAACAGTTTGGTAATCTAGCCCACTGCATATCTCCGTGTACAAGTGTCCGTGCAATCGCACAAACACTGGTAAATCGTAACCGTGCTAGATACACCAAAGCCGCGCCTCGGCCGTCCATGGCGCACGTGGCGGTCGGCGCGGCGACAGCAGCGAGCTCACGGGGACACGGTCATTCTATACTCGTCAATTTTAAAAATATACAAACAATCAAATATCTTCACAATGAACATTAAAAGCGGCGCAGGAGTTGTACACAAATATACCATTTGTACAAGAAAATGTCTTTTCGAAAAAGCGTCACCAAATAACTCCTGGCCTTGATTCATCCCCTTCCCTTTAAAAATTCCTTCAACTGCTTTCAAAATGAGCCACTTGTTTCCGAACATCAACACAAACTTCACAATCTCTTCTAAATCTTAGTAGCGATAGTATTTGAAAATTAAGTAAAGTTAGGACAAGTCACAATATCAAACCTTAAAACCAAAGTATAATAAAATGTATGTTTCAAAACATCAAAATGGAACGAAAGGCGGTTCATGAAAATTAGATTTTGGATTTCACAGACAGAACTGTGGAATGGAACAGGGGGTGTTCGTATGGCGAGGATGTTCATTATGACTATAATATGAGGTAGCAAAGTTGAAGTAGAGTGTTTCACGAACCGCTCGTCAAAGAGAGGAAATGAAAGTGATACAGCAAGAAACACACACTTAGTACACCAAAAATACAACCACTCGTGTCGGCGGCTAACAGTGCGCTGGCAAGGGGGCGTCCGCCGACTTTCGGGGGCGGGCGCGCATGTGCCAGACACTCCTGCGCCAGTACGAGCACTGCCCAGTGCGTGCTGCCACGTGACGATCGTATGAATACCGTAATATATACCTTAAATAACTATACAATTTATGAGGCCCCGCGGGGCTGTAAAACTTATTAAACTTCATTTATATCATACATTATAATGTGGCTGAACCACTCACGTATCGGTACTATACAAAAATTAAAAACATTATACAATAATGCTACGATACCATAGAGCTAGTAAATACAAGAATCAACTTACACTACCAATACCTCATTTGGCACGTTGATGTTACGATGCATGTGTGACGGTATAATGATTCGTATTTTAGTTACAACCTCTTTTATAACATTCAATTTATTAATTAATATAGGTAATTTTATATATCTATTATATAAATGTGTGCTCTCTCTGAAACATCGTCTTGGCTATGCCTGGAAGCAGGCGCTGTATGCCCAGACTGCCGAGCCCCGCGCCCACCGCCGTTGGCCGGCGAGTGGGGGCGCGGCACCCGAGGTTATTTCGCCCCCAAATCGGCTGTACTCTGACTCCGCCGATAATATATACTTTTATTAATGAATACATGGGCAAATGTTTATATCTTCATTCACATAATTTACGCGTGAACATGTCCAACACCACGTGTTCAAGTGACAATAAAGTCCTCGGGTGTTGAGGCGCTATTAGAACCTTTGCACAATGTACAACACAGGATTCTCAGATTCCATTGATACAAATCCCCGAACCTATTACCCATTAGGCCAACTAATGAACATAAGGTAGTGCAGCGTGAGACCGGCGTGTGGTGGCGCGCACACCTCGCGAGGAAGTTAGGTACGTGACAGGCGTCTCGAACATTTCGGAAATAATTCAAAAGCGCATGGCAGCCAATGGTTCCTTGAAATGTTCACCATAAATCGTCGCTAACACGTGTATAATTTATTATTTACCTAAGAACATTGACGACAATCTCGATGATAAACATTTTTGCTTATCGCGTCCGGCCGCGCTGCTCGCCGGCTCGTACACTTAAGTAATCGTCTTAGTAATCGATAGGAAGTCAGTTTTACTTATACGATAATTTCCGCTATTTATTAACTAGGACTCGGCGACGCCTCGAGCCCGTCGGAGGCCGAGGCGGAGCCGCGACAAATTTCATATATAAGTCTCTAATTATTCACTGCAATGTGCTATTCCTTCTGAGCTCTTCTCTGGCGATACGGCCATCTTTCCTGCTGCGGTGCGGCTTGGGCGCAGCATGTTTCGAGACGGTCCACTGCTGTCCTTGCGGGCCTTGAATGTGATGATCTGGCATGTGCGGAGCCACCGGCAACTGCTAGCGTGCGGCGATGCGACAGATCGCGTGGCGCACGGCGGCCGCGGCTGCGGGCACGGCGGCGCCGCACAGGCCGGATCAGAGCCTGTCCTCCTCCTCTTCCTCTTCACCCTCGTCACCGGCCTCCTCGTTCTCCTCCCGGTAGCCGGGATGCTCGCTAATCGCGTAATAATTGCCGTTGTAGATGACACCTAGCTCGCGTAGCGCGTCGCCACGAATCGTCGCCTTGATAGTCCAGTTGTAACAGTCGTCCGACTCGGACTCGCGGTCCAGTCGCTCCACGTCGAGGATTTTGGAACTGAGCCGCTCCAGGATGATGCCGATGTCTTTGATGGTGAGGTGTCGCTTCTGATCAACACTCAACTGGTCGATGAGCAGCAGGAACTTCTCAGAGGTGACGGCTTCGTCCTCGACGAGGGTGTTCTCGGTCTCGCTCTCCGAGGAGTCACGCTCGCCGCGGCGTGCCGACTCGGCGTCGAGAAAGCGTACGTGGCCTTTAGGCCGACCCTGCGGCGAGGCGCGCGGTTGCGCGTCCTGGATGGGCGAGGTGGCGACGCTCTTGTTGAGCACGGCGATGCGACGGCCCTCCTCGTGCAGCGCGCAGCAGTGGAAGTCGCACTCGTCCTGAGGCGGCGCGCGCTGCTGCGGCGCGGGCGACGCGTGGCCGTGCGGGGCGCGGCACTCGGACGTGTGCGTGTGCTCGACGCTGCCTGACGAACGTGCCAGGCGCGCGCGCGACGCGGGGCCCGGGTCGTCGTGGTTGACGACGGTGATGTGCGGCGGCGGCGGCTGCGGCCGGTCCAGCGACGTCTGGATCACGAGGCTGGGCCGCCGGTCTGGCTTGGGCTGGCGCGAGGGCGACCGCGCAGCCGGTGACGCCGCGGGCCGCTGATCCCAGTGCAGCACCACCGTGACGCGCCCCTTGTTGTCCATGATTTTCCATGAGGGCGTCTCATCGTGCAGCTCCAGCGCGTGAATCGTCTCGCATACTATCTTTGGTATCGCCGATATAGCTGGAAGGTTACATCAAGGGGTGAGTTTTACGGCCCACTCAATGACGGAATCGATTAGAAGCTGATCACTCACCAGCCTTGATGACGTCGACTCCGGTGGGATACCAGCGTTCGCCGGGGCGCAGCAGCAGCAGCACGGTGTTCGGCGGGAGCGTGCGCCAGTAGTCACCGTCTTCGACTTGCGTGCCGTCGCTCTCTAGCACCAGCCGTACCGGCTCACTCGCTCCCACCGACAACTTCTCCTTCCCTGCACAACGACACACACCGTCAACTACCACATTTTCCTCCTATCCTCCTTAGATTTCACAATACCTGTGGGTAGCGTAATACTTATTCGACTTGAAGTTGACCTAAATTCAGTCGAGTGTTTTATTAAAAACGGGTGACTACCCGTTATAATTAAGTATTATATCGTAGGCTAACTAAATCTAAATATTGTATAAAAGTAGGGCAGCATCCGCGCGGCAGTGGCTGTGCAGTTGCGGCAAATCTTATCGAGCTGCGACTTCGGACGCGCCGTGGCTATTCAGTAAGAATAACTTTGATTATATGAAAAAGGTATCACTTAATAACAGTTTTGGGTAATACGATTTTCTTATTACATTACATTCATAATTGTAGGTATATATGTAGTCGAATGAGAAACTATCACACCACCAATAAAAGAAACTAATAACCATTACTCTATAACATTTAAAATAAGGTGTACTGACCTCTGTGTATGAGCTCCTCGAAGCTAGTAACCACCAATCCCTTCCTCACGTTCCGCGAGCTATCCCATATCTTAAAAGGCCTCTTTCCTCTAACCTCCTGCAACAGCATACAAACACATTCTTGTAGCTGCCACTCTACTTTACAGTAGGATTGTTAAAACATTTCTTTTTGCATTTTTAAATACAAAACTATCTATATGTTACTTTGACACTTCTAGCTATCAAAATCAACGCAAAATGCCTATCACGTAGCAGTTCAAGCATTACATTGCCTCGGTTACTAGAGCTACGGCGTAGCATTACACTCGTAGTGCGTAGCACTACTCCGTAGCGGCTGCACTAGTGCAGCGGTGCAACATGGGTGCAACGCCCGCGCGACCTCTCGCGCCCGTGACATGCCCCCGCGCACCGCGCCCAACCCCTGCGCCCTCACGCACTGTGCTTTGACCCACTGACATCGCCGCCCTGCACGATCTTTAATCTAGACAGGGAGCAACTTTTTAGATGTTAAAACAAGTTTTCCCGCTGACTCTATCCTACCGCCTCCCGAGATGATTCCCCGACCGCCTGTCGCGAGCGACGATTGATACGCGCCTATAAAACTTCGCGCTGCACGCGCCCCGCGCCGTAAAAAGCCCATTAGCCGAATGTCCACGCCGCATGCCGCCAACCGGCGACTCACCGCTGCCTCCGATAACTAATATCGACGACGCTAATATTACCTCCTGCTGTATCTCCACTATCATTTTCACTCCACTCCGTAGCCTCACCGCGTCACAATCTCACTCGCAAACTTATTCTATATAAATTGATAAATATACACAATAGAGTATAAAAATAATAGTTTTAGTGGTTGTGTAGTGGGTGTGCAAGGAGAGAGGTGACGGTGCGCGGTGCGCGCGGGCGGAGCGCCGCGGCCGCACTGGGGCAGGCGCGCCGTGACCGGGTCGCCGCGGCCCCCCGCGCCTCTCTTCCGCGCGTCCCGCCTCTTCCTCCCTCCTCCGACCGCGCCCGCACTGCAGCGAGGCTCCTGATGCCGTAAGATGGCCAAATTAGCTTCGCCTGTGATGCACTTTTACGTGTAGTCGGCCGATGTATATATGAGACTCATTGCGGCCTCAACGCTCAACTGACTGGCGGAAAGATAACACCCTCGCCTTTAACACATATTTTACATGTGGGAGGGTAATAACTTTTGACGATAGCGTTGGGAAAGAAAGTACTTGGAACTCTTTTGAGTATGCCTGTCGTACATACCGGAATTGTTATTTATAAAGCAAGAACACTTTTGAGCTACGGCCGATAGGCGACGGCGGGGCGTTGCGAAGGAGGACAGCGCGTTTAATCCCTGTAAACACCTTAACCGCATGTGATATAGTGCGGTGTGACCACAGACATCTTACATCAGGAAAACTGTCGTTACGTTAACCTGTATTACATATATGGCGCAATAGTACTTGGCCACCAATTGTCGTTTGTTCGTGAAACTGTGCAAACGACAAGAACGTTATCGCGTAGCAATCGGAAGCTCCAGCAGAGCGTGAAACGTCCGTGGTTTCTATTTCACTTTGGCGACTACGAATATTTCATCATCATCGCAATTACTCCATCAAACCAGATCGTTTACAATTTCTTTATTAATTTTTAGACGAAATTTTGAGGTCAGTTTTTTTTTAAAAAAAAGGTTACAATTATTGAAATTGTTTTTATGACAATTAAATATGAAAATTTCTTATTCTTATTTATATCAGTGAAAGTTATGGACAATATTAAACATTAAGTAATGAAATTTCGTGTTTTATTGTCATAAAATACGCCAGTCATTAATACGCAACTTATGGACGTAGCAACCGTGTTCGGAAATGTACATGGTTTCCAATTTTTATTCACTACATTTGTGTACCGTTTTATCTTTTCCCGAAGAATACTTTTTTGTTTTGTGTTTGACGAGTATTCATTCGAGGCGTTTAAAGTATTGTAATTAGGACTCTCAGAAAGGGTAACAACACAAATAATAACCTGGACACTACGGACACGTATAAATGAAAAAAAAAACATCATCAAACGACTAAACAAAATCAAGTAACGATTGACCTATCCGCGTACACTGAGCAAAAAGAACTTCACGACATTAGCGTGTTGGTGACGTGAGTCACGGTAATATAATTTCATAAGTATGTCATTTTTTGTTGACTTTTAAATTAGAAATCAAAATCTTCTGATGAATACGTGTAAAGCGTCTAGTGCACGTTAAGCTTGACAGTTAAGATGTAAATTCAGTTCTATTTACGATTGGAATAGTCCAAATTCCACAGTGTCTAATTCTTGGTCATAAAAGTACCATTATTTATACACATTAAAATAATCGTTATTTTACATGCAGCTCTTAGAAGCTTCGTCTAATAATAATGAATCTAGACACGCATTAAAATTTAGATAGAGAGAATACTTGAGGAGCTGATTTTGCCACGTACTTCTCGGTATAAATTTTCCCACCCCATATGTTTCTATGAGCACTCATATTAAGGAAAACGTATTGAAGGAAAAAACAAACAACTAAAGTATACCATAAATGACACCACAGAAGAAAAAAAAAACAAAAGCGAATAATAAGAAATAATAAAAAACATTTTTACAAACAAAATTAAAATGTGGTTTAAAACAAAATCATAAACTAAGCAAAACCTTACCTTAAGTGTGGCGCCAGCTGCGGCAACAAAAAATGACAAAATATTTTGTTTCCTAAATTAACAATAATATACTAGACAATCATATCCATTAACTGCAAAATGGGTAATTTCCTGTAACAGAGCAAAGACTTCAAATCCGGGGGCATTAAGTTGAACACCCAGATCATAAACAATTTCGAAAACTTCGTTACATAAATTAGTTCTATCGGGAATTCAAATCAGAAGCTCCTTATTTAGCCGACCTCCCTATTAAACACCGGACGTTAACCCATGGGCTACAGAAATCAAATATATCAAGTATGGATCAAGTTTTGCTGGTGCATTTATTATTTATATATATATATACGAGTATATATATAAATAATAAATTCCCGCATAACCAAGATAGATAGGGAGGGGCACTATAAACAAAACTTATGTAGAAACATATGGGACTACCCCCAGTTACTAAATAAATTTAATATACGTGTCCATGTGAGATAATCTCGGAATAGAGTAATTCCTCTGTTTCCACTGCTACGAAAAACAGTTTTTGGACTAAATTCTCCTATCTCAAGATTAAGCAAATTGATAAATGAACATAGTAATCGACTTGATATTCACAGTAACTCACCTAGCAGGATACTCCTAATTAATTAAATATGTATTTTTTTGTTTTTTCCTTTTTTTGCTCTGACATTTACTCAATAAGCAGGTACTTACTTTTATACTTGTGTAGTTTTTATATTATATTATGTTGTCAATTTTACAGTGTTTTTACTAATTGCAAGTGATATTTAACTGTAATTGTTTAATAAGGTGTTCCTAGATTACGTAATTAAGAGTGTAATAATGTTATCAAATGTTGGCAAATCTTAAATACATAAATCTAGCAATAACTTTGAAGGAAAACATCGTGATGAAACCTGTACGTCGAAAGTTCATGTACGAAGTCTCCAACCCGCAATGGGCCAGCGTGACGGACAATGACGTAAACCCTCCCATTAGAGGAAATCCGTGCCTAACTGTAGGACATATAACGGATTGACGATGTTAAGACAAGGACTTAGACTATACCGTTAAATTATATGCATCTAGGTGGGTCGGATAAACAGAAATGACCTATGTAGCAAGGTAGTTCCGTTATGGTAATGCACATTTTTTTCAACGTTCTCATTTAGTCCGTTATGACGACTACAGCGGTCCAGCTTTAAACGCTGTATGCTGGCAAGACCATTCTGGAAATCAACTGTTAACTGCTAAGGTCAGAGTGTTCTGTCGAGTTCTTAGGTTTTCGAGATTGCAATTGTTACAAATAGGAAATGAAACAATTTGTTCGAATTTGTGTTTTTCAAACATTCCAACGTTTCGGGCCCTTTACAGGTCCCGTGGTCACGGGTGACTCGGTCACAACTACGGACTACGAATGTACACGATTTAGATCCAAAAAAATAGTTTCATTTTCATAGTGTTCTGGATAATAATTTCGTTATTCAAGTACTTTTAATACAGGGAATTCCATAGTTTGAGATCAGCTAATTAGTGTGGTTGTCTAGCGCATATTATCTACCTATAACTATAACTTTGGCGGTGGTGTAGATATATGTAATTAGTTATATGTAGTTTAAACTATTCATTGAACACCTACTCTTCTTGGAATCTTGAGTAGCATTAACATTTACTTAACATTATAATGTACATAAAACAAAAAAATTCGCATCAAACGCGGTGTGCGAATGTAGGTGTAGAGCATGTAGGTTGCGTAACATTACTTTAATGTCATGTTTACCGGCGTACTGCTCGCCCACGACGCTATCAAAATTTCAAAGAATATTTGTAACACCCACTGATTGTGTGTGAACCATGTTTTATTAATTCTATTATTAATTACACGCTTTAATGGCGAAGGGGAGCTCACAATTTATGAATGAATGTTTGAATGTTACGAATGAAAGACTCACAATCCACACTGAGCCAATCACCACTAGAGGAGATCTAGATCGTGTGATGACTGTTTGTTTAAATATCTATCTATATTTTGTCAAGACTAGATCGAGATATTTTTATGTTTTTTTTATGATATCAAACGACTGGACGAACAACGCCTATCCATGACAGTTGCTTTAAATCGCAAAATTCGGAGAGGCATTGCTACTACGCCCGTCACCTTGAGACATAAGTTGACAAGTCCCGTGTGCCTGTAATTTCACCAGCACCCTTCAAAATTGGAACGCATTACTAATAAAGCAATTACTGCTTGACGGCAGAAATAAGTGAGGTAGGAGGTAGGAGCTCTACTTCTATTAAAATATGCTATAATATCAATATTGATCATGTGTTTCCAGGACAGCAATTAGAAATTGATAGTATAGGCCTTTAAAGTAGGTTTTTACATACTTAATTATCAATAGCAAGATTCAGTTCTATACTAATAGGTCTTGTACTAAATAAAAGATTTGTCACAGAATGGAGTAACAGCAATAATAAAATGTCTCTGTCTCTTTATACAAATTCCAGAATGATGTTAATTTACGGACAATGAAGGACATTATTATAAAGTCGTGCATTATTACAACAGCGACGACGAAATCGAGAAAAAAAGAACTACATTAGGGTTGACAGACCTTAACTATTCTGAAAACAACGCCATTATTTCGAGGACGAAACTTTTACACAGGGGATAAATTATGCTGATGAAGCTTTTATCATGGATACAAATAGACATTCATTTCAACATTCATACTTAGAGACACTTTTTGTTAGGCTGACAATTTAAAAAGTGGTGATAGGTTTTAATTTAGACAAAAATAATGAACATTATTTTACTTGCCATTACGAGCTATGGCAGAATATCAGCAAGGGCTTGTATTCCTCAGTCACATGCCCATTTCAACGTTTATATTTCTAATTATTTGTATTACATTTTTTTAAAATTCTGAATCGTACCATGGAAAGTAGTTACTAGTACAGCTTGTCTAGGCCGCGTTACGGGGCGTAGCGCTGACAACTCCACCGCTACGAAGCGCGTTGCTACGATACTAACTAGTTTTTTGTTATACATTTTATTCAATTTATTCATAAACAGTTATTAGTTAGTCTAAAATTATATTAAGACTTTTATATTAGGCGTTTTCTTAGACTTCGGTTCATTTAAAACTGTTGGTTTAATATGAGGGCTGCTTAGAAGAGCATATCCGGCAGGGAATACAGTTATTTGGATTAATTGTACTTTACAATACGGAAGGTATCATTTGGTTTTTCCTGTTTCTAGAAACGCACAAAATCCAAATCAGAAAAAGGGAATAGCTGTCAATCCACATTCCTGTGCGTTTTTGGCGTAATTACGCGTATTTACACATCCCAAATGTGGTACTAGCGAATTCGATCCGGGGGGAAGTGCAACAATCAATGCCTTTTAACGCTGGAGGCGAATGCGATCGGTGCGAAGGTTCGAGGTGACAAGTAAATGAGAAAATGATGTTATTAGATGAATTGAGAGAGTGAGGTTTACTACAAATCCTCATACGAGACATGTGCTGCGTAGGTATAGGTCAGTCGTTATCGTTTTTAACACACTTAAGTTTAGTGTGTTTGATTCTTACAGGTTCTTTAATATTTAGGAAAACATACCGTGTAGTCTTTTTGAGCACCCTATTACATTTATTCCCATTTACTGCCTCCGTGCTGGACTGCCTCTCACGAGGTCCAGGGTTCGATTGTCGTGCCGGGAGAAGTATTTGTATGGCCTACATTTATTTCTCTTGTGGGTTTGGGGTAAATTGTGTTTGTCTTTGTGTGAGTCTATGGTACCCGCGATACAGGGTTTCCCTAGTGCGGGGCTATGAGTATGTGCGCGTTATTATTACGAGTATTATTATTATTTTATCACACTTAAACTTTATACCAGTTTAAGCCTCTTTTTGTACTGTACAAACACATCTCACACATTCAACAAATCTCCTTTGCATGGAAATGAATGCAAGTTGCACAGGTTTTGTTTGAACGGACATTACAGCAGCGTCGCCCTAATTTTTTTCTAATGTCACTATTCTCCCGGGGTTAGTCTTCCGATAAAGAGGGATCTGAGAGGTTACATAAAAGTCGAGTCGAGTACCGTCTTAGGTTTCCCAAGGTCGGGCAATATGCTATAGTTACGTAATATTTTTTGGATTTTCTTTACCTTTGAATAATTAAGTAGTCGCCATGTTAACACAGTGAATACGCTACTAAAATGAATAGGTTTCATTTCAGTACGAAGATTATTAAAAAATGAATTCCTCTATCTGTTCTACCTTCCACGCGTGTCACACGTGTCACATCTTTAAGCCAATTGTTTACAGTAGTTAAACATTTTAAACCGTCTATGCTAAGCCCTGAGGGGGGCCAGCGGTGGGGTCGAGGGGGATGAAGGGGAGGGTTTATGAGGATCTTTATGAGGGGATTAACGCCAATGGGATTACGAGCATCGATTGACAGACGAGTGATAACTACTGCTGTTCAAATAGACTTCGTTTTTGTTTCCAGTTTATCATTCAAGGTTTGATATATAAAGTCACGTAAGTCATGTCACTTACAACACGAATGGACGTAATTGACGAGAACCTGTTATTTACCTCATAATACGGACATAAATACAAATGGAAGAATGTAAATGACTATTTTCGTGAAAGTTACATCTATTTGTAATAAATGGAATGATGTTAGAGATAATATGGACATAACGCAACCTCGGCAATAAACTGATTAACTCAATAAGTAATTTTTGAAAAACTGACAAAAAAATGTATATGTCACCAGCTATATAATTATGCTATTTGCCTGGTGCCAAATACGACAAATGAAAAACAATATGTAAGTTTTATTCCGTAATTTTTCAATTTTGACATAATTATATGGTGAGATATGGTGCTAGAGAAGAATGAAGGGAATCATTCAAAGACCCCTCCTGGCGTTAACTATAAAAAAAAACTAGCATAAGCCAGTAAGTAGCCTTTAATAATAAAGTCAATAGAGAACCGAAGGAGAAAGATGTATGCGCGTCTGATACGTCATGACATTTCTTAGAGGGTTCTTGGAAGAGTAGATCAAAAAAAGAGAGGCAAAGGAAGATGTGACGAAATTATTCGAAGCAGATAAGGGCTGAACAAAGATGGTTGGAGATTATTCTACCTACCAAAGCCTACATCGTAAATAAAAGGACTAAAAGAAAAGCTGACATGTAACTTAATTCGGTTTACTAATATGAGGTTAAAATGTTCAACAGTTATAACAAGTGACACTTATATGTATTACGAGGTAAAATAAAATTAAATTATAATACAAAAAAAACTAGAGAAGTCTCAACTTCCAACCAATCTCAGATCGGTTGGTTGAATGGGGATATTTGAACTTCGGTTTTATTTAACTGTTACAGACAAAATGTGTGGCAATGCGAAAACGTAAATCAAGAATCTTTAGATATAATCGGCAACGTTATAAAGTAGAGGAATAAATGTCCCTTCGAGAGATGCAAGGGGGTGGAATGAAATCAATTTAGAAAGATTGCCATCGAACGGCTGTTAACCGATACATTAACGAGATATCTCATTTTGCCACTCGGTTATGTAACCGTCGTTTGATATTCAATACGAAAATGAAAACTTTCGTTTAATACGTATAACAGAAGTATACAATTAAATAGTAAGTTTAAATGTCCACGGTTAACGTGAACCAATTTCTTTTTTCATTAACGGATTTAATATCAATCTAATCTAATATAAGTGGAGTAAAGCAACAACTGAATGGTGACCAAAAACGGCTGTAAAAGCATGGGGTAGCGAGATTGGTAAACGACTACAAGTTGCGAACCGTAGATGGGTGAGACTAGCTCAGGGTCGTGAGGGATAGCACAAACTAAGAGAGGCATATAGAGTTATACTCGCTTTGGATGAATGGATGAATGTCATAGCATATAATTGTAAATTAAATAAAGAAATGCATAATAAGGGTGTACCTTAGAGTATTGGTTTTTTAACCAGATCGAGAGGGCAGGTTGTAAAAGGAATTTGAAATTTGAAACAATATATTCGTAGTCGGAGTGATTAATAGATCGAAGCCATGGGTAGTAGCGGGTTGTCAGTAGTTGCGTTAGAAGTTTATCCTAACAGTTTAAGCTTTGCGAGTTTCATAAATAAGCAATTTGAACATGACCTACATACGAGTAACCATATAACATGGGCACTATTTATTTTTATATCGTTCGAAAACACGATAGAAAAAAGTTATGAATCTTTCGAAGTCGAACACTAATAATGTGTAGTTGCAAAAGTGAGACTTGATTTTGCAATCAGAAAATGGCTACGATTGGGGTGTTATGCTACGGCCGTCGTCCGCTACGGACGAGCTACGACTGCTGTAGATGTTGCTACTAGCTTTCATAAATAGAAAAACTAAACTACTTCTAATGGATAATACCTCAGGATTTGTATTCAGCGTTAACATTTGTGAAGGCAATTTATCAGGCGAATTCTTTAGGACTAAATTGCATGTACCACCGAGCTAAAAATAACATTCTAAATCAGGTCTAACGTTTTGATTGATAATTTAGTATAGATACGTAGAGAATCCTCCCGCATAAGGACACTATGCAAGTTAGCACAGATTTTCAATAATGCAGGGTGCATGTGCAGCGGTGGAGCGTGCGAGCAGGACAACCAGTCACCGCGCGGCCATTGGCGCGAGTGAGACGGTGAATGCGGCAACCACCGCTCCACGGCTGTACGCGAGTCATGGGCCGATCCCCTCTACATAACCAGACATAGCACTCAATTCACTGTTCCTGGCTGCTTCACTGGTGCACTGGGACGATGCTCTATGCTTTCTATGCTTCCAGGGAATGCAGGCGGATGACCCTTGAGGGGAAATTAGCACTAATCGGACTCCTAATTAGCACTATTTGTTGTCAGCGGAGTACAGGGCTAGCACGAGCTAGGCCGTCGCGGTCTGGGGTAGCACGATCACGGGCACGCGGAGGTCGCGACGGCGCAGCGGGCGCGGCGCGGTTACATAAGGGACGATTGGGGGGTTACGCTAAGCAGTTGGGGTTACCTCTCTGGCCATCGCGGCATGTCCGCCGGAGGCCGCGGGCGGCGCGCGTTCACGCCGCCATCGTCAGCCCGGGCCGGGCCGGGATCGCGTCCGCTCGCACGACAGTTGTCGACGCAACCGCGTGGGCGGCGATCGATGCCTCCGCGCGCCTGCGCCGCCGACCGCGTCCGACGCCCAGCGGAAACACACGAATCGCTCCGCCGGTGCATCCTGACCTAGTTCCCTCGCACACTGACCTCCTTCCGAGTTATAGAGGGCCGAGTCACTCGCTCTAACGGCCTCGCTGCTACCTTTGCTACCCCTATATCTCGACACGTTAATTCTAATATTTATTGCATAGTGTCTCTACATTGTATATACTTCCATGACTGCAAATGACTTTTGGTAGTTCTATTTAAGTTAATGGTACGGAAGGGTATTGAAGCATGATTGTCGTACTAAACTTAAAGGTACATGTTTCCCACAACAATTTCATAAATTATAAAAGTAACTTTATTTTATAACAATAAAAACAAGTACGCGTACCTATTAATAGACGGGAAATGTGGCTTATGGTTTGTTTGATACAATTTATCGCTTTGAGCTTTAAATCGTTATTGTTATCGTCTTAAGTGTCAAGGTTGACGAGCTTTTAACCCTGTACGTATTATTCGCTTTCGTACCTTGTTTATTCAATAGGTGCCATCACTAGTACATAACGAATTACACACTCGAAAGTATTGCCTAAATATTTTTGGCAATACCTACATAATACTTACATCCTACATTGTGCAGTGGGTTTAGAATCAAACATTTTAATTTTTACAAGTACAGTCAAGAGCATGTCAAACTTTACGCTTCGGACATAGGACCGTTCTTATCGCAAGCGGCATAGGTTCGAATTTAAATTTTAAGGGACCGTTGTCGTCTACAGGTCATACCTGATAAATATGACCTGCCCGAATTAAGACCTTTCATTGGGTTCTCGAACGTAATAGACTCACGAGAGAGAGTATAATAGGGTGGAATGCGAATGAATGACATTAGCCAGTCTATCTAATTAATCACTATTATTACATTTGTCACTAACTTAGAATTATGTTACTTTCTATGTGTATTAATACCATTAAATCAAGATGTAGTCTGAATAAATAATTATGCTATTACTAAAATTGAAAGTGTATGTTACGTAATAAATTTGAACCAAGTTATATTATTACTAATCATTTTGTATTTTAATAGTTCTAATGCCCACATAAGGGGAGCGGTATTCTGTAATCGCTATCGTTATGATTCGGTATGGCTCTGATAGCGGAAATTGTCGGTTGCCGTATCGACAACTTTACGATTATGCTATTCTGTAAATCCACGAT
>NW_020655377.1:0-11262 GCF_003589595.1 Hyposmocoma kahamanoa
ATATAATTGATTATTGTATATATACATGTTATGAGATATTGATTCGTGAGATTCTTTTCTTTAGCGGGTGGACAATAACAGACGTGTTTACCCTGTAATGTTTTGTTTAGCGCAGTAATAGGTTCACTCTTTCAGTTTTAAATCAGGTGTCATTTGAAGAGTTTCCAATGGTGAGTTTATTGTAATCTGGAATATTAAAAAAAATTAAAGTCGATTGTGGTAACTTTGAAATTCTAACTTTAACTTCGTATAACGACTTCTTAGGTCGTCACGGTTCTAACTTGCGTATACAGGGTTAATTGTAAAATGTTAACAACCTAGCAACACTATTACTATAATCATGAACAACAACATTCGTTCCATGACTTTTAAAAAATCATCAGTTTTTACTTTCGTACATAAATATATAAATATTTAAATAGACCGCTTTAAACGGCGATAACTCTGCGCGGTAACAAAAGAAAGCACCCACCACTGGTTGGGTCATGGAAAAAATTTAATTTTGAAACATATTTTTCTGAAAAATAAATATTTGTCTCATATTTTTCCACATTTGAAGATTTTTTTAGATCATTCATTTTTTTTTATTCCATCAATCATTTTAAACCTCGTTTTACTCTAACTAGCTTTTATTTATTTATTTTATTTTATCTTTAATTCAGACAACGGGGTGCATAAATTGGTTAGTAATAGTTTTCTTAGTAGGTATGTTAGTAAAAAGAAAACATGAACAGAAATAATACTAAATACTAATATTTTAATGGTGTTTGCCAGTAAATTATTTTTCTTACAAACACCTTTTGCTAACAAGCACCTGAAAGAAATGGCGCATTATGAGGGAATCATACCTCCCTACCACGGTCAGGATGGAGTTGGCCCTGGCCTGCAGTCTGCAGACCAGCGAGGCCGGCTTTTTGCGCATGATGGCGTAATTGTCATCGGTACGCGCCTGCGCAATCAATCCCGATGTGCTGCATAAGCGAGGCAGCCCCATCAATATCCTGAAATCGTTATCATATTATCTTTACAGTTTTATTTTATAATTCATGCTAAATGAAAGTTCAAAAAACATATCTAAAAGTAATAATATAAACAAATATAATGTGAGCCTTCAAATAATATTTGTCCAATTTTTCAAGAAAAATTTCCAATATTGGAAATTTTTCGGAAAATGACCTGACAATAAACATCTCAAAAGTTATTAGTTGAGTGACAGCACGCGGGAAGCGTTGCTAAACAATTTACTACTTACTAAACTTACAATTATATGGACGTCAGGTCCGCGCTAAAAAGTGTCCGCACTTGTAAGGCGCTAAAATCGTATACAGAGCGCCAAACTCCGCTTTAGTCTTCATTTGTTCGACTGAGAGCGCGATACTGCGATGACATTACAATTTAAATTTCGAATAGGTTGACTTGGGACATTTCGTGGTTATTGTATTAGACCCTTAGATACTTGCTTTACCCTGTTTATATATTTTTGAGATGTGTAAATTCGTACGCAACTACAAACACTTTTATACAAAAAAAGAAGACATTCCTTCAAAATATATTTTACGCCATAAAAATAAATTAATATTGCCCCATTCCCGCTTAAATCTAAACTGTACAAGTACATATAATTTTTCTATACAACTGTATAATAACTTACCTAATGTCTTAATAAATGAAAGCAATGATATACAATTTACAAAAAAGTTGAAAGAGTTACTCTTACAAAAATGTTATTATAGTAATAGGGGTTAAAGTATGAAATTGCCGATTTGTACTGAAAATCTAAATTGTTTATTTTTTAAATTTTTAACAAATTTATTTAATCAAAATAGTTGCCATTATTATCTATACATTGCTGCCATCTAATGGGAAGGTTATTAATGCCTTTGCGATAGAACTCCGACGATCTAGACTGCACAAGCTGTGTGAAAGCATTTTGTACTGCCTCCTGGGAAGAAAACTTCTTGTCACGTAGATAATTGTCCAAATCACGAAAAAAATGGTAGTCCGTTGGAGCAAGGTCTGGTGAATACGGAGGATGACGAATGGTTTCTAACTGCAGTTCCTGAAGGGTCAAAATGGTTTCTCGTGCTGTGTGAGGTCTCGCATTGTCGTGGAGCAATAATGGTGAAGATCGATTCATGAGTCGGGGCTGTTTTACTGCTAGTTTTGTCAACATGGTTCGGAGTTCGGCACAATAGACATCTGCCGTTATTGCTTGACCAGATCGGAGAAAACTATAGTGAATAACACCATGCTGAGACCACCAAACAGTTACCATTACCTTTTTATTGGTAAGTTTTGCTTTAGGACACTGTTGTGGCATTTGACCTGGGGTCAGCCATTGCATTTTTCTTTTCCGGTTATCATAAAGAATCCACTTTTCATCACATATTACAATTCGATCCAATATTCCTTCATTTCTGTACCGGTTCAACAAGGCAACACAAGTTTCAACACGCGTTTCTTTCTGCAGATCAGTCAAATCATGAGGCACCCATTTTTCGTATTTTTTTATTTTATTGATTTGACGCAAGTGAGTCAATATTGTGGGTAAGGTAACGTTAAACCATGCCGCTAATTCCTGGGTAGTTTGACTAGGATCGGCTTCCACTATCTCTCTTAATTCATCGTTATTCACCTGTGTGGGCGGTCTTCCTCGTGGCTCGTTCTTTAAGTCGAAATTTCCATCACGAAAGCGTTTAAACCAAAATCGCACGGTGCGTTCATTAGTAGACCCCTCTCCAAACGCAGCATTGATATTGCGGGCTGTTTCTGCCGCGTTAGTTCCGCGTCGGAACTCGTATTCAAAAATCACTCGAATTTTCGCAGTATCCATCTTTCTTGTCTAAATTGAATAACAAAAACAATTGAAAGTCGATATTCAAATGTTTCAAATTAAAAAAAAAAAATCACAGAAACCATTTGAAAAAAGTTTCATTCGAAAACCTCAAACCATGAAGATTCTATGAAAATTCAAAGAACCTATTGCAATAAAACGGCAATTTCATACTTTAACCCCTAATATTAATGAATACTTAAAATATTACTGACACACGGGAACAAAAGCTAAACAAATAAACACACATTAATATATAAATACAATATATCGATATATATATATAAAAGTATATTTAAAAGTAAAATGAAATAATATATAGTAAATTAAATAACAATTATTATTACATACACATATATTTTATGTTTTGTTTGCATTTAAATTTCATATTCAAACATGTAAATTTCTATCTACTGGCTCCTCTCTCCTTTCCATTATATTGCGTGCCCGAAGGGGTCCATAATATTGGTCTTTGTTGTATTTTCTTATATTATGGTTTTGCAATAAAATATTGAGTACTGAGTATTGAGTATTGACCCGTCGTCCATTTATTTGTAAGTCAATGACTTACTACGAAATATATGTAGATCTCAAAAGTGTTAAAGAAAAACATCAAATGTTTAGTTTTGGTGTCTTGTAAAAAGTAAAGTAAAAGGTGTTGTTTATTACCTGTGAGATTGTTACTTTTTTACAAACCACCCTATTTTGATATGAACTGAAATTTCATTATTGAACGTCGAATACTTAGTCTTATGGAATACAAAACTCCTTTTTTTAATAGATGCTTCGAAATAATATCACATGTTTCTTTATTATATTTTTCACAAAATTCGGGGAGCATAACATTAGTAAATAAATAATATGTATACTATGTATACTATGTATAATATATGTATAATATGAGTAATATTTAAGTGTCATTTTCTGTACAATATCCTTATTGTACAGAAAATGACACTTAAATATACTCGACATAGTCGAAAAATTTTGGAATATCTCGATATCACAATGGACACTACGTCAGCTTTATTTCTTGGTCATTTTCTGTTATTTTTGTCAGCCATATTATTCATATTACACATACTATACATATTATTTATTTACTAATGTTATGCTCCCCGAATTTTGTGAAAAATATAATAAAGAAACAAAAAACAAAACAAAAACAGGACAGTGCCAAAAATTAAATAGGTGTAGTGTTCATTGGAGGTATCTATTAGTACATGTTCGTTTTTGACTGATGAATCCGGTTTATTAGATTCATCGAGTATATAACCAGAAATGGAGACGAATAAAGGCCATCCATCCCTGGCAACTCATTGGTCAAATGGTACTGATATCATTTTTACATATCAACTCTCGTTTGCGCTGAAATCACAAATTCAATTTTCGTCCATTATAGCAAAGCTCAAGTTGAACTGGAAGACTTGAAGGGAAACAATTGACATCTGTCAATTGTTTCGAATTCGGGATGGTCAATCGGTGCACAGTTGTCACAGTAATGATATGGTAGAATAGTTTTCAAATTAAATAACATTTCGTCTCTATTTCTGATTATATACTCGATGATTAGATTTCTCTCACTTTCCGTTAACCGATTTCAATAAAACTTGGCGAATAGAGTGCTTGGTTTTTCACGATTGCTACAATATTGGAAATTAAACTATTTGGTTTTTCAAACAAACCAACATTTCGGGTCAACTCATTACAAGTCTCATCGTCACTGCCGATTCATATATTTGATCATATATCGCGCATATTAAAAAAATAACAAATATACGCGATTTAGAAAAAAAAAATTACAATACGAAGTGACGGGACGAACAAGTAGTGCGCCTGGTAGTAAGCGACACGTCTATTCATCACAGTTGCAGTGCCACATATATATAGAGATATAATAGCAGTAGAGCTCCTTGTGAAAGACTTCGTTCAGGGAACTACTGCCACCTTACCTATTTCTGCCGCCAAGCAGTAATGTTAGCATTACTGTGTTCTGGTTTTGAACGGTAAGGGTGCTAGTGAAATTACAGGCACATGGGACTTGTCAATTTATGTCTCAGGGTGCCGGGAGCAGTGGCAGTGCGCCTCAGAATTTTGCGATTTAAAGAGTGGTACTGCAACTGTTATGTACAGGCTTACCATGAGGCGCATGACTTGTTCGTCCCGAGTCTTGATTTTATAAAATAAAAGTATAGTTATGCTAATGCGTTGGCCATGATATCTGCCGGCACTTGGGTTTCCCAGGCAGTCTATTAATTTACCTTAGGGACCCCACCTGGCCTAGGGACCCTACTTGTATATTACTTACCTTTTGTTCTATGTCTAAATGGGGTTTATTTTAATTTTTTTTAAATAATTTCAGTGGTCCTTAGTAGCGATGATTGCCTACATTGCACTTCCCTGTGCAAGATGCAGATGCGAGGGCCTCGGAATAGATGTGAGTATATAAACAACGCTTGAGTTCAGCAGTGGGCCAAAGATTTGTACTGAGGGAGCTGGATAAGCAGGTCCCGGGTGCGATTCCCGCGTGTAACTCGAAATGAGCTTTTGTAAATTGACCAATAACGCAAGGGGACAGCTAATCTCCATATTTCAGATCGTAACTTTGAAAATGGTCAAAATTCGATTTTATACCAAGATAGCGCTGATCGATAGCCTTTTTTTAAATGGCGCTGATCAATAGCCGACGTCTACTCTCAAAATATACAACCGCAGGTGCGTACGAAATCAAACCGATCCGTGAGCAATCCGCAGTTCGCTAGCCACAAACGCTTTCGTCTCGGGCTTCGGATGCCATAGACAATAACGGACAGATAACGTGTATGTAAGTGAATGGTCAGATAGGTTCTTTTACATGCTTAAACAAAAATTTTACAGAATAAATGGCGGATTCCTTTAGTGTTGTACCATAATGGTTACCTATCGTATCGTATCGTATCGTATAGTACGAAATCACATTTTCCAGAAATAACGTTTGGTCGAAATTTCATAACCTCGAAAGTAATTTTGAGAGGAAAATGTTTTTTCTTTTAAACCTCACTTAACCTAACTTAACCGAACCTAATCGTGTCTTTGCGATAAACATTCAACATATCCTCAAAAAACAACTGTTTCTTTATAATTCGGTTTTCGGTGTAATGAAAATTCGAACGAACGTTATTTCGGACAAAAACATTTTCGAGTTTATGATAGGTTACCTACCATAATCTATCGATAAGTCATTATCGACTTGCAAACGTTTCATTAAAGCAGATCAATATTCCGTGTGGGAATATTTTAATTCTCATGGGAATACCCGAGAATGTCGTATAACATTTTGAATTTATTATTTTTGTATTTATAGAATTATAAATATTACGAAAAGTAAATTTGTACAGAAAAAATGAAATATGAGAGTATATTAATAAAGAGAAAATTTAAATACGTGTAACGGATTTTACTTTTCGGAGTAGATGTTCTGGAAGTAGTTTATATTATTATGCAAATGGCGGTAAATATCAATTAATTCTTCTTTAATATGATATATAGGTATTGAGTATTTTTTCTTGCAATGTAATTCAAATCAAGTCTAGTTTATTTTTAATACATAGCATAGTCATGAATAACGAATAATTTCAGTAAGTCAAGAAATTACAAATTACATGGTTCACTGCTCACATTCGTCAAAAAGCCCGCCGCTGACTGATCCCAGCGCAAAGGTACCCATCACGCTAAGAACAAACCGGCGCGGGAGTCATCTCCACTCTCTCTTAGCCGTTGCCCGATTTCCGCTACAAACTTTTACCTTTTACCTCAACAACTCGCCGTCGCAACGGCAAGCGGAACGAAAATGTAGCGACTTTCCAATTCCCGATATTTGTCTCGTTTCTTGCGAGCAGCGGACTCAGCAGCGGCACCAGAAGAAGTGACTGTGCCACTGAGATGCGAAGCTGCAAATGTCCTAACACATGTCGCATTATTCAAATTGATCATGAGCTAAAATTATTAGGAAGCAGTGGTAGCCTAATGGTTTGACCTACTGCCCCTCAAACAGGGGGTCGTGGGTTCGAGTCCGGGACCTCTGAGTCTGAGTTCTCGGAATTTATGTGTGAAATTTAATTTGAAATTTATCATGAGCTTTTCGGTGAGGGAAAACATCGTCGTGAAACCTACATGTTGAAGAAGGTTCACAGCCCTTGGAAAACATGTGAAGTCCCCAACCCGCATTGGGCCCGCGTGGCGGACTATTGCCTAAACTCTCGTCTGAAAGGAGACCCGTGCCCAGCAGTGCGACGTATAAAAGGGTTGATGATGATGAGCTAAAATTATTTTCTGAACTTTGACAAATATATATATAGTTAATAGATGGCATTGTGTGTTATAAACTAATTTATAAATTAACGCTTCCTTCCTTTACGGGTAGATGGCGCTAATCCTAAAAAAAATAAAAGAATAGCCGGCTCTGTCCATAAAAATCTGTGCAATAATCGATCTGGCTGATTTGTTATCACTAGAAATTACAGCAACTTTCATAAATTGCAGCATGTCAGTGTAAAACAAATTACTTACAACACTATTTGGTACTCGTTGCGTCATCTGGTGTATTTGTAAGTACCTAAATACCCGACTACGATGTCTTGAGTTGTTGGTCCAAGGTATTAAGAAATGAATTTTGAGACTAGGTGTGGTGTGGTGGTCAGGCATCGAGTATATAACCAGAAATAGAGACGAAATAAGGGCCATCCATCCCAGGCTACTCGTCAGGTAAATGGGCCTTATATCACATTTAAATATCAACTCTCTGTGTATACTCAACTGGCCTGTGTGTACGTCTCCGTATATTCCAAAAATATTCTGTATTTATTGTAATAAAGATAATATCTCTAACAATGGGAGCTGTTCCATTCGGTGGTGTGGGAAAAACAGCAAAACATCTAATTACAAAACAAACGAAATCACATTTCATCGGTAATTAAATATGTAATTTTTCAATTTTCGTCCATTATAGCAAAGTTTAAGTTAAACTGGTCGATTTGAAGTGAAATAATTGACGACACCCGTCAATTGTTTCCAATTCGAGCTGGCCAATCGGAGCGCAGTTGTCACCGTAATGATTTGGCAGAACAGTATTTAAACAAATTAAATGACATTTCGTCTCTATTTCTGGTTATATTCTCGATGATCTAACACAAAGAAGAATTACTTCGATCTAACAGGACTCGAACCTGTGTCTGTATACCAATCTAGGGCAACCGCTCCACCACCACCTCCTCTCTCTAAAGGAAGGGAAGTGCTGACATCCCTATTTCTGCCGCCAAGCAATAATGTCAGTATTACTGTGTTCAGGCTGTAAAGAGTAAGGGTGCCGGTGAAATTACAGGCATATGGGACTTGTCAACCTATGACTCACGATGACGGGCGTAGTGGCAGTGCCCCTCAGATCTTTGCGATATAAAGCTCTGGCACGGCACTGCAACTGTTATGGACAGGCGTGTAGCTTACCATCAGGCGCGCGATTTGTTCGTCGCGTCACTTCATGTTATAAAAAAAAACTACTACAGATCGAGTCAGCGGACCTTTTCTTCTTCAGCAGAATTTTTTTAAGCGTTTGTTACTGGTCTTTGTCAAAGTCAAATAATAATTAATTCCATGGGTAACATTTTTACACCTGAAATCATTGACTTACAATTATATGGACGTCGGGTCCGCGCTAAAAAGTGTCCGCACTTGTAAGGCGCTAAAATCGTATACAGAGCGCCAAACTCCGCTTTAGTCTTCATTTGTTCTACTGACAGCACGATACTGCGATGACATTACAATTTAAATTTCGAATAGGTTGACTTGGGACATTTTTTTCGTGGTTTTTGTATTAGACCCGTCGTCCATTTATTTGTAAGTCAATGCCTGAAATCGTTATTTTTAAAGTTACTTTGTTTTTTTGGTTTTAACTGTTTTTTGACACCTGACTTTTTATTATAGAAATCGAAATCATGAAATTCGTGTCTTTCCTGTCTATAATTTGCATTTTCTTACTATGTTCCGTTGTTTTACGAAGTTATAGTTTAATGAAAAACAAAAGTATGTGTTTTTTACACGAGTTTGAACACGAGTCAAACAATCACATTCCCGCCGAGGCATGTGCAGTAGTTTTTTCAAACATTGGGAGAAAATAATATTAGACTAAAGAGAGGAAGATGTATACAAGAAAAAGTCAAAAAATACCTAACACGTTAAATATTAAAAGTAATATTTAACGTGTTAGGACAATTTCTAAAAGAAATTGTTATTTTCTTTCCAGGCACATTAATAGTCGTCTGCTGAACTTCTGATGATGTGTTTGAACGTGTATCTATTACTGTATTTTCGTTATTGCTCTTCTCACAAGCATTCATTTTCGCGACCAAAATAAATAAATGTTACCGCTATTTTTTTTAATAAGCGGTACAGGTAGGTATTTTTATAATTCACGCAAATATGAACGCAGGAGAGTTGGCTGTATGAGATTTTCTTTTGCCTGTTTACGTAGTTCATTATTATATAGTAAGTAGATTTAAAAGTATAAAGAAGTCCACAGTAATGGATTTTCATACTTTGCAGGCCTTGGCCGGGAAGAAGTCGCACTGTCCTTAAATGACAAACTTTCCGTGTTCGTTTTTTGAAAGTAATGCAAACATTTCCGAGCATATTTGAGAAAATACATTATAACGTTTTTATCATTCATTGTACACTATAACATTTCCACTTCCAGTTCTGCCTCGACAAGCAAAGCTATTTTCACGAAGACACAGACTTAGACGAGCAAGCTGGCAGTGTTTCTGAGGAAAAACAAATGCCGATCAAATCGAAACCCAAAGAGCCTGAAGTCACAACGACTGGGAGGGAACCAAGAGGAGTGATGGAAAACAACAGCTCCATGTCAGCAACTGCAGCTCGCAAGCCACAATCGACTGATAAATATGACGATGAAGCGATGCTAGCAAAATTTGCTGAAGAAGAAGATGTGGATAGAGAGGACCATGTGACACAGCTTCAGTATTTGTCTGATCTGGCTGTGAATACTGATAATGAAATTACTAGTTTGCATGTGAGTAAGCAGGTTACATTGTCGTATCATATTTAAGTACGTCGCTCTTGTCGAGGCCATCCAATAAATCACTGGGAAAAACAATTTTATCACAAAAAATGACTTTGGAAAAACGCAATTGAACTTTTTTATAAATGCCATAGTCCTCTACGTTATACTCCGTCCAATTATTTATTTAACTTTTGACCGTAATTATTGACATACAACCAAAGACAAAAAAATGCAACACTTCCTGGACTCTTTTTTTTTAAATTTCAGTGAAGCGTAATCTTTAGTTCCGATGTTTATAGAGCAAACAGATTAAGTAACGTAGATTATTCAAGTTGATAAATATTCGTACCTGTATAATACATTCTTACTATTTATTATAATGAATCGTCGGATTCTTCTCCATATGAACGGCAATCATCACTTGAATCCTCATTAACATTAATAAAATTATAAATTCTTGGGAACACAAATTGTCAAACGCAACATCACGATCCCAATCAGACAATATCTTCTTTTTTGAATCCACTCACATTCACGATTAATACTTCTTCATAAATAAAATTGATTGTCATAAAAAATCTAATCGGAAACGCATTAGGACATCACTAATTGATTAGAATTCGGGCTGTCAAAGGTGAAATAAATGGTTAGACGGAGTATAATTTGCGAAATTGATACTGACCCAAGGCCGCCATTAAGGAAATACAATAGAACAGAGTATAATTTGTAACTCATGGTTCTACGTTTTATGTTTTACTGTAACTATGTAAATATCATTTTACATAGGTAATCACGTCTTGTTTTCCTAAGTAAAAATCCAGTTAATTAGTTTTCGCAGTATAACCAGAGAACAAAAAAGTAAAGAGAACTGGCACTCTCCGTCTCTCCCTAGCTTTAGATACCGCATCACGACCGCACATCGACGGTCACATTGACTGAACGAGGCTGCCGGCGAGCCGTTTTCGCGCTAAGACGGCTTTGATATTTGAACATAGTTTTCATAACGAAACTTGTACATTAATATATATAACATCATTTTATGTTACTACTTATACGTAAGGCGCGCTATAGGTTTCCGGAATGAATAAGAAAAAAATACTATAAGTAGTGAGAAATTAATTTATTGTTTCTTAAAATATTCTCCGTTAGTGTTAATGCACTTTTTCATACAAATGAACCAATTTTGAAAACATTTATGCCACTCCTCCGTGACAATCTCTGAAACATATTATTCATACTCTTCGACAGCCTCTTCAGGTGATGAAAATCGTTGACCGCGTAACTGGTTCTTAATTTTTGTAAATAAATAAAAGTCACAAGGTGCCAGGTCGGGACTGTATTCGGGATGGCTTATAAGGTCAACGTCGTTCACCTT
>NW_020655378.1:0-10407 GCF_003589595.1 Hyposmocoma kahamanoa
ACAGGCATGTCGATTACCACCAAGCGCACGACTGATTCGTTCCGTCACTTGGTATGATGAAAAAAATATTTCCTCTGATGAAAAATCCCAAGCAGACATAAGACTTTTAATAGTACTACATTAATCGTATTTCTAACTTTGTTTTTAAATTGCAAAAAATCCCTTCATCAGAGAATTTCTATTCATCTTTTAGGTTGTAATCCTCCCGTTTAAATATATACGAAATTCGTTACCAGTTTTTTACATCTAACATGATTGGGATGATACGTTTCAAAATTACATGAATATTGCTGGGACTTGGGGATCTACTCATCGACCGCGTGTTTTGATAGAACATTTATTTGATCAATACCCTATCCCTTATTTCTTTGATTTCTTCTTTTAAAAGTCTTGCCCGTATTGGTATAGTCATTTCAAGGACGGGATTGATGTTAGATCTTACTTAATTCTATTAAGCTCAACTATCGTTTCAATGATGGTTATCAAAATTTTGCTGATAAATAATTCTCAACTACTTAATGTAACTCAGCACTTCTGGTTGTTATTAAATTTTAGGTAATTCAATTGCTAGAGTACTCGAGAAAGTAGTTACCCTCTCTTAATCATTTGAGATAATATCATCGAAGAGGACGAAGATCAGAGAGTCTATTAATAGGGGGGACCTTTGCGCACTAGGTACGTTACGTCCCGGACCCGTATTAGGTCACCGTGGCGAACTATGGCCTAAACCCTCGCCTTAGAGGAGATCCGTGGCTCGCAGTAGGTCGTGTAAATGGGTTGATGATGATAATGACGATGAGATGCATCTCGAGATCTGGGTAACGTCTTAGCTGTTACGCCGTTAATACCTGACTGGATGCAGTTCATTAATATACATTATAAGGATGGACGTGGTTATATAGTGACTACGAATTAATTTAATTTTAAATTTGAATGTGAAGGGACGAATGAGTCGTGCAGCGACACGCCTGTCCGTAGCAGATACAGTGTCACTCAGAGCTTTAAACCTTAAAGATCTGAGGGGCATTCCCATTCGTCACACTGATACATAAGTTGACAAGTCTCATGTGCCTGTCATTTCACCAGCTTCCTTATCTTTCAAAACCGGAACGCATTAATGCTTATTATTAGCGCTTGGTAAAGTAAGGTGGCAGTACTTCCCTGGACGAACTCTTTCACAAGGAACGTTCCTGCTACTTTGTATTGTGTGATTTTGATTCTATTCAACACAAAGCGATTTCGTATTCCCGGTAGCACAGTACTCTTGATGGTTATTATAATCCTTTCATAAGAATTTCTACATGGCTTGAGGTATTAGATGCAATAACATTTAGACGCAAGTTTACCTTTTCCAGAAATATAACAAAGATGTTTTTACATTGAATTAAATACGTATTTTAGGAACCTTTGCAAAACTTCAAAAAGCTATGAAATAAACTCAAACGGTCTCCAAACCGTGTCCTTTCATCCGCGAAAAGGCTCGAATTGATTACGTGAAGCGCAAACTATTTTATTTATTGCCCCTTTTCAATATAAATTCTGGGTGCGAATGTTACCGATGCCTGTGGAATTTCTATTGGTGAAAAACCCACAAGTATTCTTTTTCACTATTTGTCGACTCGGACCGTTTAGGGCAGTACAGTTTTATTGCGGGATATTTTCAACGCTGTTCTACATATCTTCAGACAGCATTTTACTCCACTTTTTTGGGAGCTATGGTGGTGAAAAATTTAGTACAGTGTGGCAAAAAAATGGTTTAAGGTTTTTTAGATATACGCGATATTCGCTACCGCTGTCGATCCAAAATGAAAAGGTAACTGTTTCAAAACTCGCTCTCGCGTAAGTCGCTCTGCCGTCCTAGCCCTATTGTTTTCGTAACATTTTTAATAGTATTAAGCAGTTGCTATACTAACAGGAAGACGTCAATTTACGCTTCCTGAACCTGTCGAAGGCATTCGACTTAGCCATAGATATCCACGGGCACGCCTATAAGGAACTGACGAATGATTTTAAGTATTGGTTTCACAATCAAACAAATATTGTACGGTAGATTAACAAATTTCCTGAACCACATACATTGAAATGCAGGGTTAGGCAAGGGGAATTAACATCGCCTAAGTTGATCAATTTGTATATACTATTTGCACATACGCACTGATCGGTGAACACAGCGGCACATGAGTGGGTTGTTTTGTTGACGGAATTTGTTTAAATATATTAGCTATGCCGATAACATGGTGCTGCTAACTCCATCGATCAGTGCATTAAAAAAAACTTATTAGGGCGCATTCAATTTCGCCGCTGTTAGGCGCGCTGCAGCGCTACAACTGCACCGAATTGCGACCAAATTTTTAGGGATGTTTTATCTTTCGACTCAGTTACACGATAGATTCTGACGAAGAAACGTTACGTTTACCTAGGTCTTGAGGCACATACTTCACATAAAGGTATTATAAATTACTCACCTGCTATATTTTTTCAGTTGTAGTTTTAGTTTCAAAATTGTCAATAAATTTTAGACATAAATTTTTCCATGCCTTTTTTTTCCAGTTGATTAGAATAACCGGCGGAACTGGTATCCCATATTGCAGGGTGTTGTTTTGCATTCTCTATAAATTCAACTCGATTTTCGTCCATAATAGTTAATTTGAAAAAGTAACATGTACACCTCACTAACCATGACTGCAACCGAGCGTGACTGCAGCGCTTCTAGAAATTGTATGAACAGTGACAATCTCGCGCCCGTCGCGCGGCTGCAGCATGGCAAACAGCGGCTAATTTGAACGCGCCCTTAGGATACGTGAGTTGTATGCAGCTTCTCATAGTCTAGTATATAATGTTAAATAGTCCGAATACATGGTTTTTAGAGCCGCCGGTAAGGTGAGTCTTACAAATGCCCTTTCGGTATTACTTAATGGATCTCTATTAAAAAGGGTTAGCCATTTTAAATACTAAGGACACTATATTGCCGACGACTTTAAGGATGATAAATGGGTATAGAACACGAGCGCAGAGCATTATTGGTGAGAGTAAACATGTACGCAGGCGGTTTGCCAACTGTACTGCTGCAGAGAAAATAAAACTCTTTAAAGCTTACTGCACATCACTGTAGTGTAGTATAACATCGCCTTCAAGACGTTGTTGGGGTTGTCACGTTTCTGCAGTGCCTAAGCCATGTTTGCTGATGTGTGTGTAGACAGTTTCATGGCTATACTACTGAACAGTATACGTGTTAGCCCCAACAGCCTCCTGAAGACCATTACAGAGAGGAATGAGTGCCCAACATTGCGGCATTTAACAAATACCTATTACGAAGTCCCTGATAGAATGTAAGTACTATCATAGTTTTAAGTCTATACTAACATATTTTTGGATCTCAGTTGTCTGTTAATAAAAGACTAATTATTATTATTATAATTGTGATACCTAACCGAAAACGTGGATTTTGGAATTCAGACAGGATCCTGATCCCACTTTTTTGGTTTGTCGATCGTAGTACGACAACCCTACTAATTGTCCCTCTGTTATATATTAAACTTACTTATTTTTTATAATGATTAATACAAATGTAAACTATGTGCTTGCGTCGTGTCTTTGTACTTAGTCTTTCAACGAGTTTTTAGTCGTAGCGCCATCTATGAGAAATCTATGACAGATTTATCACCCAGTTAGTACCTTTACAGCTACCAGTCCTGGCGAGAGATGTCGCTATTCACTGTATTAATTAAATTTTTATTGAATTGATATTCAATTATTTTTTGTGAAATTACTCCACTAGTTTGTTATAATTATTAATACAAAGATCGAACACTCAGAAAAAATACTCAGAAAAAATTCCTTCGATCCGGTCGGATTCGAACCGACGTCTTCTTGCATACCGTGCCAGACGCTATACCAACTAAGCCACGGAACGAACCAACGGACCTCACGAATTTTTCTATGTGCTTGCGTCGTGTCTTTGTATTTGGTCTTTCTTGTAAAGTCGTTGAAAGACCAAGTACACTTGTCTACTTATGTGTCAGGGTGACTGGCACAGTGGCAGTGCCGCTCAGATCTTTGTGATTTTAAACTGTTATGGACAAGTGTATCACTTTCCACTAGGTGCACCACTTGTTCGTACCGTCCATGTTTTTTCAACTACGTGAAAACAACAATACTATCTGTAAATCTTCGAGAAAGTATTCATCATAATGTAATCATTAATCATTGTGACTGCCTTCATCATTCTTACCATTTCAATCATTAATCCTAATTAGCTGTTTCACAATAGGCATTCAGTATAGAAAATCAAAATAGTGTTATAGTGGACAATATTCCGAAACAAACAGGCGGAAGAATGTCAGAAAAACACAAATCAATAACGCTCCCCAATTATCAGCCACCGGAAAACCATTGGTTAATCTGTTCGTTCATCGATAAAGTCAGGTATTCCGGCCACAAGCAGAATTCCCAAGTCGTGACATAGATTTATTAGGGGCAACAAGCTTCAGCCCAAATTGGGTTCCGTTTTATCGAACGTTAACAGAGGTGAAAGGTCGGAAGGTACGTTTCAAATGTGAAGTTGGCAAATGGTCACGATTCTACGACAAATATCTGGCGTTTGGTTTTTTGTGTTTCTCATTTTCGAAGTGATGTTTGACAAATTTCGGGTTTACAATGATTCCCTCGAGACGAGACGTGGACATTAACAAAAGGCCTCGACCACAAATTTAAAATCGCTCAACGTGCGATGGACCCTTGGAGTTTCTCTGATGAACCAAATCCCTTATAAAGTCATACGTCAGAGAAATAAAGTGACCGACATGGCTCACAAAATCAGTAAGCCAAAGTGGCTGTGGGCCAGACATATCTGCAGGACGCGGATGGCCAGTAGACTTATTCTAAAGTGGTAACCACATCAAGGAAACTGTAGTGAAAGTCGCGTTGCGGCAAGATGGACGGATGGTCTGTAAAAGGTGGCCGGTAGCAGCTCAATGAGGGCGGCACAGGACCGGGAGAGTTGACGTGCTCAAGGGGAGGCTTATGTTCAACAGTGGATGCATGTATGCTGATATTAAATGATTCCCTCTAACTTGAACAGATTGTTTAAAATAATCGTATATCTTCAGCCATTGAAAATTGCTGTGTACAAGAAAACAAGGTCACGTTTCCCACGTTCAGAGCTTCCTACGCCTTTTCCGTAAAAGCTTCGCCTCCCATCCCTAAAATTCCTATTCACAAACATAGAAGGCTCAGTCAAGTATACATCATTCAGTTGTGTAAACTTGCCAAACTTCCGGGCTACTCGTCACGTTAACTACAACGTGATCAAACATGATCGCTATTTGAGGAACTTTACTCGGAAAAGTGGCTGTATAAAGATGGGAAAAGAAATATTTTACAAAATATAAAGACGAAAAATAAATAAGCAAAGAGGGAATGCTGCCATCTTTTTTTACATTGTGTAGCCTCAAATCTTTCGTAACTCAAAATTGTGACGTTGAGAAATCACGATTTGAAAATTTTAAATACTGAATGAATGATAAAAATATTTACACGGAATCGCCTTGCAGAAAAACATTTATGTCGCGTTCCGCTTTCGCTTGGATCGCCGACACTAAACGCATAACGTCATTTTCGCTCTTATTACAAGGACGTAAAGATTTTTATGACCGGTTTAATACGAATCTGTGTCGATGAGTCTGGTGACTATTTTTTTTTTAGTTCTATAAATCTTACCTAATGTTAATTTTTATTTATTTATTTATTTTTATTTATTTATTTATTTCAGGCAACTAGGACCCATAGATACATACCTTACAGACTAACATACATATAATATAACAATAATATAATAAAACAATAACAGAAATATTAAATAAATACCTTACGGACTAATCATAAATACAATATAACATGATAATATACATATAACACTATTTATTTACACGTATGTACTTCGACGTGTGACGCAACGTGGGTGTCCTGTAGCCGTCCTCGGAAACGCCGGTACATGACACCCTTCGGCCAAAAGTCTTCTCTCATGAAGGTCGACAGGTGTTGAGTTGGTACTCGCACCACAAATGAATTAAAATTCACATTGTGGCGCGACTCCAACCGCTCGACCCTCAGGTTTGCGTTGGCCTTCACTCGCATGTACTCCACAATATCCGCAGACTTGGTGGAGTAATGAAGACGCGACATGTATAACAACGTCGTCGGTACCGCTGGACGCAATAAATGATTCGGGCCAGTCAGGGCGGTGCCACTAAGGTTTCGGCTGGTGTTCTTCTTTTTCTTTTACACCTTACGAAAGCCGTCCTCGTCGCACTGATCAACTCGTCTCGGTGGTACTGACGACGCAGCTCCTAATACTATTACGTGCTGTTTTCTAGTTAATAAACAAATTTCTAATTTTTCAATGCTATCTTTTATTCCTAGTTATTGTTGTAGCGCTAATATTTCGTTGTAACTTGTTATACAACCGCTCACGCGATACATGCAGCCGTAGACGCATACCACACCTAGAGGTGCCGGTGATGATTTTATATCGATTTATCGGATATCGAAGTTATGACAGGTAAAAGAACTAATATTAATTGCTATTTCGCTAACTACTCTAGCAAACCATAAAGTTTTTAATGCCTGGGTCTGTCATTTAAAAAAATAAACAACTTCATAAATACGTCACGACAATCGTGTGTGTTATTGCTTGGGCTGGTGATTTCGTTGTTTATTTATTAAAAACATACCGTAAGTAGCGTTTTTTAAGTTTACCCTGAATATAAATGTTTATAAACTATACTTTAAGGAGTAATTTCAAGGTAAACGTTAGAACCACTTAAACGGAATATTATCATATTTATCCAAGTACACCAAAAATTTCATTAGTGCTTTTTAAGCGCAGGATTTGCCGTGTATTGCTGCATTTTATTTGAGATGTTTTTGTTGGTAGTACGGAGTGTATTTATTTAGCAATGCAGAATAATAATTTTTATTTATAAAAACTTGTATTTAAACTGAATGCTTTTCTAATTTGCGAAACCAAATAGCCGCCATTTTGCGGTAGAAGGAGCGCATCGCGTGAGCGGATGAGCATAGACCATTAACTTTACTCCTTATTTTCATATGACAACCCTGCCAATGACCATCATGTCTTAGGACCACGTCACATGACCGATTAAACTGAAGAGATTCAAACGACTCCGTCACCCCTTCTGCGACCTCACCCAGCTTGAGTTGTTACAATGATATAATCGAGACAAATAATGTGATTCGTAGATAGCTTAATTTTTTTAAATGACAGTCCCAGGCATTAAAAACTTTATGGTTTGCTAGAGTAGTTACAAAAAAATAAACAAAAGTGAAAAAGCGAGCGCAGACCCTATTTAATATTATATACATTGTGTATTAAGGGCGGTAAACAAGAAATTATTAACGAGAGTTTGAATAGCGAGATATTGATTGAAGAGCGATGGAGCGAGGAAATAGATACAACGAACATTTATTTATTATATGAATAAATATCGCTCCACAAGACAACTTTTTTTTAAAGATTGCCAGCTATTCTAACGTAGATAGTACGAATCGAAGTAAAATGTTATAAAAAGCGCAGACACATGCACAATGTATTAACATTGCGGCTGATTCTAATGATATACTATAAATATTTTCGAAATTCGAACAGAATTTGAATTAATAAAATAAATTTAATAAAATATTGTTAAATTGCAAATGTTTCTTTTTTTGTGCTTCAAGTTTATTCCAAATCGTTCAGATTTTTCGAGCATAAAAACGTTTTGCTGAATCTTGACGTATAAATCCGTAGGGCGACAATGTCGACAAAAAGCCCGAGTGCATAATTTAAAACATTACGGTCGACTTCGCCTACATGTCATGAGACTATTTACGAGCAATTGTGATGAAAAATCTGTTTTAACCTGATCCAACCATTGTGCTTTCAAACAAATTGACTGTGAAAAGTGGATAAACGAAATAATTATAAATTGCAATTATCTGATGTTATTATTTAATTGCCGTTGTTATTATTGATACAAAGATCGAAGAATTTGACAACCTCTATGGTCGAGTGGCCTGCTCACCGGTTTTCATAGTGTCGCCATGTTTTCTATATTGTCTCGGGACTGGGTGTTCGTGGTAACGTCGTTATTTTCGACTCACGTAACACAAGCGCTTTAGCTACTTACTTCGGGATCAAAGCAACGTATGTAATGTTGTGTAATATTTATAGCAGTAGAGCTCCTTGTGAAAGAGTTCGTCCAAAGAAATACTGCCACCTTGCCTATTTCTGCCGCCAAGCAGTAAAGTGAACTTTACTGCGTTCCGGTTTGGAAAGGTAAGTGCTGGTGAAATTACTTTTGCGATTTAACGTCCTGAGTGGCACTGCAACTGTTGTGGATGCGCGTCCCATCGCATGGTAGAAAAATTCGTTCAATTCAACTGGACCCGAACCAGTGTCTGTTACCTCAACGTGACTACTAATAATAATAACAAACTAGTGGAATATTTCCAAATGAAAACATCATTATATATTAATAAAAATAAATATAATACACGGTCGTTGGTGCAATAAAAGAATTATAATTTTTATTTTGTTTTTTCCGTCTTTAACTTATCTTCCTGCGCTATAAGTCTACCACTGTCATGTAAGTAGTGTCTCGAAGTGAATTTCGTTTGAGAATTCTCTAGTTTGAGACCAGGTAATTAATATGGTATTCTGGCACATTCATTTTACAGGATTCCAAGGTTCATAATTAGCTAGTGCCGAAAATTTAACGATTTGCGTCATTCGACTGTCATACAGATAGCATTAAAAAGATCGTTGCATTTCTTTCACCACCACACAGGAGAACTAAATTGGGTCTCGACTCATCGGTCTACCATCTGTCCCGACTACACAATGAATATAGTACATCAGTAGATATTTTTGGGACTGTATAACCGGTCCCCGAAACGCAATCTTTAGCAAGTAAACAAGCAGTAATGTTAGCAATAATTGCAAAAAATTATACTACACTTACATCGTAATTATCGTTTTATCGTTATATTCAGTTTGCTTTTTCTTTTTGTATCTGCTCAATATAACGCAAGCCGTGTTTCATGTCTTCATGTTGTGCACCTTTTTTTTTTGTAAGATGTACATATCGATGTAACAAAATAATTGCTGATTTACGTCAATAAATAAATATATAAATAAACATTTTGACCATTAGCCCCATCTGTATTCTCCAGATAACACTATTTACCTACTAACACGTACGTATTAATATGTAAATTTATGCGTGTCTGTCTACTCCTGAGTTCAAACCTCGTATCTCAATTACCACTGTCACAAGGTACAGGTATTATTACATCAGAATGGCGAAACCACATTTAAATTAAAGGTTCTCCGCTGTTAACGTTGTCGATGTAACTATTGAAGAAGTGACCGTATTTTTTTTATGATATGAAGCCATGGGAAACGACGCGACATGCCTTACCCATGACAGTTGCAGTGCAACTCAGAGCTTAAAATGTGTGCCTGTAGTCTCATGTACCTGTAATTTCACTAGACATTCTTACATTTCAAAACTGAAACGCAGTAATGTGAGCATTAGAGCTTGGCGGCACAAATAGATAAGGTGGCAGTACTTCCCTGGACGAACGCGTCCGCAAGGAGGATACGCACAAAAGACATTCAGTGTCTTTGCATATCACGTAAACATAGACCTCCGACATGAGTAGCAAAAAATATATAATTAAGTCATTAGTCAAAAAACAATGCATATTATGGTAGCTCTGTTAAACGGTACTTACGTCATAGTCCATTCATGTACAATACATATGTGAAACTACATGACGTATACACTCGAAACAATACTGAGTCCGTACACTAAATTTATAATGAATTCTACGTGACGTGTGCGCTCGAGATTTGATAACTTTTAGTCTATACACTTATATAATGAAGCTATGTGCCGTATACGCTCAAAATAAATTGGCAACCTTTGAATCCATATACCACAATGATATTAATGTGCGCTCGATGCGAGTTGACTGAACTTTAGTGTCTACACATTGATGAAGATGTTTTAAATACATCAATATTTGTATAAAAATATTGTCCATGATACCTCGACTACACATTATGTTGTTAAATATACAAAAAGATATTCGTAATGTAGTCAATCAACGTCATGGTAGTCCCGAAACTGCCAAGTAAACAATGGCTCTCGGAACATGTGAAAGGTCAAACTGGTCAAGATAATTTGATCAGGCTTGTTTGTCCCAATTCACTAATGAAACTATGTAGTACACGCGAGTGATCAAACACGATACCTTTTGTTATAGTGGAATCAAAATAACAGATTAAGGGAATGTTCATTTTTATTGGATATCATGTATCATGATATTTCTTCTACCATAATT
>NW_020655379.1:0-12146 GCF_003589595.1 Hyposmocoma kahamanoa
TTAGGAAAAAAACATGTCGTAACCTGCTCTCAATTGGTTTTGCAAATGAAAACCAAACTCGAGCTAAATAAATCAAAACAAAGTCGCAGTATAAAATACTGCTATAATAATATAAATGTGTACTTACAGAATACTGTAGTAAAACGGTAATGACGTATTTCTTGACAAGATGCAGCGGTGAGGAACAATTAATTATTTTAATTTGGAACGTTCGTGTATCCTTGCTGACACTTCACGGATAAATGAAGAGCGGTGCGGGGAGGGGTGAGGACGGGCCTCTATCCCACTCTTGCGTACATTTTTTAAACAGTATATATGGAATAAACGTTGTTAATTTTAATGACGCCTAATTCGTAACAATTTTTTAACTTTATATTTTTAGTTATTTTGTGATTTCATATTTAATATTTGCACCACGCCTTTGAAACTTAGTTACTGTACTTATAAATTTTAACAAAGCCTGATTTGAAAGTAAGTTTTTAAATAAATCTTCCGAAAACTGTAACGTATGTCGTGTTGTGACAGGAAAAATAATGGTGTTTAGCATGGTTTATAGCCGATTAAATTTTTAAATAAAAAAAATGAACCATTTAAGTAACTGCGCCTCTCGCAACAAATATCACGAAATGAAATCGTATTAAATTTTTAAGTTTTTCCGTCTTTTATATAAACATACAACAAGCGGACACTTTTTTTCAGGGTATTGGAGATTCACCCGGCTATGAAGTAGAATTCCCTCCCTGCAAACACTATTCTATTATACCCTGAACCCTGTAACTTGAACCTTTTCAAGGCGAGAGTGAATAGGCATTAGTTGGATGTGCAATGTGCATGCTCCATCGTCACTTTCCAGTGTTGTACTCCAGGGCAGAACCACCTAAGCTTTAATAAATTTTTATTGTTCCAAAAATGTCTATAAGATTTTTATAAAATTCTAGTCCTATTCAAAAAATATCTATGTCACTAGTTTTGTCGTAAACTTTCATTCAATGTGGTTGTGCTGCGGAGCGTTCTCTACGGCCGAACCACCAATAAATATTTATTACTACACATAGTATAAGCAAATACATGGCATCAAATAATTCTATAACAATTATATATTGACCTAGCACCCGAACACCCTCAATCTATTTTGAATATACGAACAAGTCGACGCCTCAAACTTTCACCTCGAAATTGTCGTAAGCCCCTACATAAAAGTTCTTGGCAAGGACATGAAATATCATATTATGTGCATTTCCAGGCGTTTAGATAATGAATCTCGTAATGATAGCAAAAAGTTTGCTCCATGATTTTTTTATTATGTACCTTACACATTGACAATAATAATATTTAATAATTTATAAGCCCTAACAGGAAAATGAAAATATACTAGATTAAATAACTGTTCTATCGAGAAAATATTTTATTTTATGGCTAGTTATGTAAACGCATGGAAGTGCATACTAATATAATATTTCATGTCCTTGCTAAAAACTTTTATGTAGGCGCTCAGCGACTACTTCAAGGAGAAAGTTTGAGGCGTCATTATGTTCATATATTCAAAATAGACTGAGGGTTTTGGGGTGCTAGGTCAATATAGATTTTTTATAGAATTATTTGGTGCCATGTATTTGCTTATACTATGTGTACTCAAAGATATTTATTGGTGGTTCTGCCGGGGAGAATGCTCCGCAGTACAAACACTTTGAATGAAAGTTTACGACGAAACTAGTGATATAGATTTTTTTGAAATAGGACTTGAATTTTATAGAAATCTTATAGATATTTTTGAAAAAATAAGAATTTATTAAAGCTTAGGTGGTTCTGCCCCGGAGTATGACGCACTTTCCATCACGTGTGATGGAGGCCACTTATTGTTTTATAAACACTCGGTTACTCAAAACATTATACTTTTTAACTGTCAAAGACAAAAAACTAATTTCTTCGTTGATATATTACTTTTGATAATTTTTATTCAATACCTATAATAGTTTCAACGCCTATCAAATGCAAAATACCCGAAACATGAGATGGACGTCAAATTCGCACTTTTTTTTTTATAAAAAAAACACTAAGTGGTAGTAGGTAATAATAATGCATTTTGTATTCACAATTACAATGGCATTTGCCTTAAAAAGGAACCATATAAGACTTAAAAAACTTACATACAATATAAAAGAGCGAAAATAGAATAAGGTCAGCATGGGTAAGTGTGACATACTTTTTACGAAGTTTATTCGTATAAGATTTTGAACATCAAAATCAAACCATTTAAGTTCGGTGGAAAACCTTTTAAAAGACAATTAAAAAGCCACTTTATTGGTGCTTAGAACAAAATAAAAGATTCTTGACCTGGTTTACACTCTTTATAATCTCAGTACAGAGTACTAAAAAAACCAACCTCAAAAATACATGGAGAAAAACGCCTTGAATGGGAGAATAGCAAAATCAATCATTCAAATAATTGCTCCTTATGGTAAAATTTAGGCGCTATTTATAAAAATGAATCTTCATGCGTGAACAGCCACCCTTAGAGGTGGATGATTTTCTTCTTCTTTCTAACAAAAAAAAGAATCATGAAAATCGACATACATATACGTACGACATGCACTAAAGTTAAAACGAGATTTAGTCACAGTGACACTTTCTGACTGTTCTCTTCTTACTTGAAACGCTAATTTCAAATATTATCAGTAATTTTATCAAAAACAATATTGTTTTAAACTAATCATCGGTAATTACTAAAATAATAAATTAATGTTTACCACCTCTGACTTGGGGCAAGTGTGACATATAGACACACTACCTCAACTAAAGTAGGCACGATTCCTTCCTTACCTTACCTTATTTATAAGTTATCATATTCCGACCCCCTACACTCGGAGTCTCTAAATAGATGAACTAGGTAAAAACAATAATTATTAGTATAATAAAAAAAAAGGTAAAAACCTATAAAACCATACCAAAATCGTGGATGCATTACAAAACTAGCTTAAAAAAAGTAGGTTACACACCACTACGTCGTTAAATATCGATTAAATGGTACCAACAAAGCGTGCAATAAAATCGAAAGACAAAAAGTAAATGAAAGGGACTCATAGAAAAGTAGGACCAGACTAATAATGACTGTAATACAATTTTCGAATTGACAAATTGTCGTAATAAAACTCTTCCAGAAGTTTGCATGCTGATTATTATCGATATGAAATCAAAGATCTAACCATGAATGTAGATTGCACCAATTTAACTTATGTAGCTATATTGGATTTTGGACTAACTTATTACTTTATTAGGTACCTACTGGAAAAAAATATATAAACGTGACAAAAACCATAATAACTTTAAAAAACCGGAAAGTCCAACATTCATATTAATAAACATTGAGTAAAATAAGCATTTAAAGCCAATATGTTTCTGGGCCGGGGGCTAATGCATATGAAATTGTAGTTTTTTTTACTTTCCTTTTACTCATCTACATTTCTTTTATTATTAGTCACAAATAACTCGGCAATAGCGAACAAGACCGCTTTTCCGGCTAATTCTACTCGGTCGTTATTTATTTTGCACTGAAGTGTACCACCACGTCGTGAAGCTTGACGAGCGATAATTTTGTCTTTCTTTAATTTTTGTGCCCAAAGAGGTGCAATGTGACAATGCCCCGATCCACAGACTGGGTCTTCGGGAATGTTGAATTTAGGAGCGAAACTTCTGCTAACACAATCAAAAACAGCACTTGGAGCTGTCACGTGCAGCAGCATGCCAGGCAGTTCTTTCGTTTTTTGTAAGTCTGGTGTAGCAGACTCAACTTGCTCTTCATTTTGTAGTACACAAACCAAATCACGGCCCATCCAAGCTTCCAGAGGGCGAAAACCGATGGCTTTTTCCATGTCTTTAGTAACTTCTATAGATATTAAAGAATAGCTTGGAAATTGTATCTCGTATAAATCCTGATTTTTCTTGACAATTAATTCGCCGCTCAATGTTTGAAACGTAATATTATTCAACGTTTTATCCACATAGTTCATTATTACAAAAGCGGTAGCAAGTGTGGCATGACCACATAAATCGATTTCTCCACCTGGAGTGAACCACCGTAAACGGTAGCCATTTCCTTCTTTGACAGTAAAGGCTGTTTCAGAAAGATTGTTTTCTTGCGCTATTTTCAGCATGAGGTCATCTTCAATCCACTGGTCCAGTACACAAATTGCTGCAGGGTTTCCTTCGAATAGTTGTTCAGCAAACGCATCTACGATATATTGTATCATTTTTAAACACCACTCGTTTCTCAATTAATTGCGTCTATTTCACAAGTATAGTGATAACAAACTGACAGCCATTATCAGTAATTTCACGTTTGTTATCTACATATATAAAAAATCGGCTCTAAACGATCCCATTGAACACCCAATGCAAATAGCTCATATATTCTTAAATATCTCATATATCGCACACTGGGAATGACAGTGATATAATGCTTTTTTTTATTTTGAGCAGGTAATGAGCAATTCAAGTTCTGAAAATTGTGATAATTGCAATTCGTTACTCAACGAAGATTTTGAATGCGGTTTTCAACTAAACTCAAAGGGAACCCGCATAGTTTTAGAAGTATTATACAAATTTTCACCTACCAACATAAAATAAAGGTATTTTTGAGATTTATTTTTTATTATTATTTTGTTTAGTATCACTCACTATTCATCATAATCTTTTCATGTAAATTAACAGTTTTTATTATGCATTCTAATTATGCCATGAAATTTAAATTTAAACTTCGAAAATAAAAGGATAAATAACTCTAACTTATCCACTAACCAGCGTAGATTAGGGGGTCTACTCTCGATCTCCGTCCGAAACATTTACTGCCAAATAAGCAATACTTGACCAAATAAAAAGACGCGTGATGCGAATGAAGCTTCATACCGGATACTTGTCTTTTAATTTTGTCGAATATTACTTATTTGACAGTAATTGTTTCGGACGGATGGCGGACAGAGATCTAGAGTAGCCCTGGCTCAGGAATCCTATACTATATTAGTCTTAATGCAAAACACGACTCTTAAACGACATTATGCAAAAAATTACGATGTCCTTCACTGAGTTACTAGTAAATTGTTTCACAACTCAGCGATCTCTGTCACTACCAAAAATATGTCAGTATCGCGCTCTGTTCCCCTTATACGGCATAACGTCATTAAGTCATGTAGCAAATTCTAGGCAAACAACGTACACGGGGATTCTTGCATTATAAAGTTTGTACTCTCAAAACCAAGATGACGTTAAAAATAAAAAGATATAGTTTTTTCTATAGTGACGTTATCACTCTCACTCTGCGATATATTGTATTTACGAGTGATTTTCGCAGCTGTGATTTTTGCGCGGCGTGGTTGAAAGTCGTAGTATTACTTGCCAAAATAGATATGTAATATTTTTTTCGCCTCACTAGCTCGGAAAGGCTTTCTTTCTCATTATAAATCTGCGCGCAAAAGCCACATATGTGTGGATAGACCTTTAGACTATTTTGTTTTTCCATCCTTTACGGCAAAAGCGATTTTTGCACGCTAGCGCGGAATGTATTTGAAATTCGTACTTTTTTTCTTATTTCTCGTGGCTTTTCGCGGTAAGCGTTTTACCACTTACAAGTGTTTTGACTGCATTGACTGACTGACTTGTTTTTAAAACGGGGAAACTTGTTTAATATCATGGAATGTAATTTGGAAACAGGATTTGAAAGTTGGAGAATAAGTGAAATAGGGGATGAGGCGAGGAATTATTTGATGTAAATAAATAAATGGTATAGGTACCTAAATATAGAATAAATATTATATTAATACAGCCATACTTCAGCAGTTTTTATAGTATTTTCTAAAATAAATTTAGATAAATAAGTATATTATAGATAAGTTATGGGCAACAACAAAAGATGGATGGAAGTCGGAAGAGGCACATGGGGTTGGATAACGAGGTCTACTCTCGTCCTTCGTCTGACGTCCGTCCGAAAAAATAACTGTCAAATAAGTAATATTCGACCAAATTAAAAGTCAACGTCAAGTTTGAAGCTTCACTCGCATCATGCGTCTTTTTATTTGGTCGAGTATTACTTATTTGACGGTTATTTTTTCGGACGGAGAATGAGAGTAGACCCCAAGATATTGGATAAGAGAAAAACAATCAAATTTTGGGCAATTTAAAAAAGTGTCGTTTAAATCGCCAACTTTACCGCAGTCACACACATCGTCAACAATTATATTGAGGTGAGGTGACCGGGAGTACATACGTGACCTAATCTCATACGAGTCAATATGCTTGTTGCCACTCTGTTCAGTTTTAGTTAGAGAACCACGATTTCACTGGTATTGATGGTTGGATATTGCTATAAAATCTACTTTGAACCGAGAGCTCTCCGTCCATGCTATAGCCCAATTATTTCTAAGAAATATCTTGGGAAGTGTGACCGCGTCATGGTTATAAATCTTATAATGAGCCATGTCCCCCCCTTCAATACGTACATACATTTCAATAGTAACTTTCTTGTGTTAATAATTGCCGGAGAGATAAGTTTGGATTTAAACGGCTATCTTACAAGGACAAATCCGAAAATAGTACGGTCTTTTTTAATTTAGCCAATAGAATGTACTCAACGGATTTGTATAATCCGAAACATTCCCCAGTGACAACAGAACTCTTATTTTCTGTGCAATATTATATTGGGAACGATAAACCCCAACTTCACCATTAGTGTTTAGAAGCATCGCTATAAATGTGCAAAAATCGCTTTTGCCGTAAAAAAAAAAATGTGATGCCAAGTTTGGCATTTTGTGTCTGTAACAAAGTTAAAAAAATGTGTAGTTTCGACTGTTTCTTTGTTAACTCCTAAAGACAAACGAACGTCAGGGGTCAATATTAAAGCATCATAATTTACGTGGGGCGCACTACAAGTTTTCAGAATGAATAAGAAAAAAATACTATAAATGGTCAGAATTAAATTTATTGTTTCTCAAAATATTCTCCGTTAGCGTTAATACACTTTTTCATACGATTGAACCAATTTTGAAAACATTTATGCCACTCTTCCGTGACAATCTCCGAAACACATTTTTCATACTCTTCGACAGCCTCTTCAGGTAATGAAAATCGTTGACCGCGTAACTGGTTCTTAATTTTTGGAAATAAATAAAAGTCACAAGGTGCCAGGTCGGGATTGTACGCGGTATACATAAGGCCAACGTTGTTCACCTTCAAAAATTCATTTGTCTGTCTGGCCGTGTGAGAACTGGCATTATCGTGGTGCAATATGATACGGCGTTTACGGTTATTTTTACAGAGTTTGTCAATAACTTCCGGTAAACAAATGATCGTGTACCAATCACTATTCACGGTACAACTATTCTCCAAAGCAACAGTAGCCACGGGTCCAGTTTTATTAAAAAAGAAGCAATCATCCGCTTAGAGGCACTTTTAACGCGCGCCAATTTGGTTGGTTTCGGCTCATCTCGAAAAACCCATACGCTCGATCGCTGCTTTGTTTTGCGATCGGAACTATAAATTCACCTGTTACTGTGTCTCACGCCAAATTTGACGCCCCTTCATTGAATCTGGTAAGCATGGCATTGCACCAAGTGACGCGATCCGTTTTTTGAGCCTCAGTCAAATTGTGTGAGATCCACCTCTCGGCACAGCTTTTTCACACCCAAATGTTTGTGTAGTATTGATTATATTTGACTCATGCCTATGCCTAAAGATGCCCGAATCTCTTGGTGTGTAACATGCCTGTCTGTTTTGATCATACGGCGCACAACATTTCTGTTGATCACAGCAGTGGACGGGCAACCATCACGAAATTGGTCACTGAGATTCACACGACCGCGTTTGAATTCTGCAAACCAGCTATAAATAGTCGTCTTGCATGGTGCTTCATCGCCAAAAGCCGAGCGAAGCTCCGCTGAGCTGTTAAATAACACTTAAAGTCGTAGAAAACTATACTACGAAAATTTTCACGAGTTAAATCTATGGTTAAATCCATGGTGATGTAGACAACCAATTTCTAAAATGACGCCACAATGTAAAATCAAGTGACAGTTATATGAAACAAACTGTATTCTACAGCCAAAGAGTTCCATTTTCAAATGTTGTAATTACTTTTTAAACATTGTTTATGTAAGTGGCCAGTTTCGGAAACTTATAGTGCGCTCTAACTAAACTTATAGTGTAACACAGAAGATAGGAAGATTTACTGATGTGTGAATTGGTGCGTGAATAGATAAATACTTATGGAAACTGATAACAAAACATAGAAGGGATTTATGAGTCCAATAAGAAGGGGACGATTCCACAGATAAACAGTCTAGTCTAGATAATGAAGGGTGCTTAGTTAGCTGCAAGCATCGGCAAACATACTTATCCGATAGAAACTGTCTTCTTAAGTGGAGTGGTGGTTCAATCCCCTACCTGCATAGCATAAATGTTACCTAGACTTTCTAAATATTTAAATGAGACATTCAAAGAGTAAGATGCTGCCTGTATAGATTTGTGGCGTATAAAAGGAGATCGTCAGAATACTGTAGAACTTTAACATTTATAGGAAGCGACGCTTCTAAGTGATATGTGTATATATTGTACAGTAGAGGGCTGAGAACAGATCCTTGTGGCAAGCCTCTCCATACCACACGGGATAACTTGGTGCAATCGTGTAACTGTAAATTAATGAATCTTTCAGAAAGCAAATTGATAATGAACCTAGAAAGAATAGATGGGACGTCTAACATTTGTAGTTTTCTTTGGAGAGTTGAAATTATAACGTTGTCATAGGCGGCACTGATATCTAGAAAAGCGAATATAACTGATTCATTTAATGTAAAAGCTAAACTAATATCTGTAATAAATACACTAATGTTATCGGATGTACTTTTCTCCTTTCTGAAACCAAATTGATTTCTTGAGAGCAAGTATGGCTTTCTATAAACCATTCTAATCGGTTTTTTACAGTGTTCAGCAAGTTTTGCTAACACAGATGACAGCTATGGGGCGATAGGAAGTAACTTCAGTAGATGACTTGCCAGGTTTCAAAATAGGGACCAGAGATCATTGCGGAGTTTACAATATCAAGAAAATAAGCCAAAGTCTCCTCACTACTGTTAACTAAAAATGAATAAGGAATTCCATCATCACCAGGAGATGAATCCTTAGTATAAGAAAGTATACCTTTTAATTCGTTAATCGAAAACAGTGTATTTAAACCAGATCCATTCATAACGATAGGGTTAGTAAGAGAGCATTGAAATGATTCTGGTACTGAAGAACGAGCCAGTTTGCCCATGAATTGGTTGGCTAATTCGGGTGGCATCTGTTGTCTCGAGGAACTATTGAAAGCACTTCTAAATCTTTTTATATTTTGCTAAACAATGGAAGCGTTAACGTCTGGACAAATAGACACACAGAATCGTCTCCATTCTTCAAATTTCTTATTTTTCAAGAGTTTCCGGACGCATTGCAGGATTGCAGGATGGCTTGCACTATTCATAATCCTGCATTACGCGGTGGACGGCAAGGCAGACTGCAATGCAGCCTTTTAGTCAACATGTTCGTAATTTTGTATGGAATGGATAGTTTGGCCTTTATTTTAACTGCATTTTACTTGAAAAAATGTTTACATCATGGATGGATACCAATTAATTGCTTGTTTGTGTCTCATGCTCATGTTATGTCGGTCCGGTTTAACGTTAGGTGATGTTGTGAAGTTTTATTCTTTGCGCATCGATAAAAGAAAGTAAAATATAGTCATATTAAATCAATTTTCATAATTTTAATAAAGCACTCGAATAAATCGTTTTACAATCCAATAAGACCATCCGTATATTTAACGTTACCATGAACATTGAATGCGAATACTATGTTACATGTTTGCCAATGAATGGGGTACTTTATTTAATATGCCTTTAACTGACTTTGACCACGGTCTTGTATTTTAAACCGACCGCGCACTAAGTAACAAAACCATAGATACAGAAGTCGGATCCGACCATCAGACACGAAATCGGACGTGTATTGCCGCACTTAATTTCACAAAAGTCTGACAACACTGTTGTATGATCTATGGTATTATCTTTCTAATTTGTGCAACTTTGCAAAGTACATACTTTTGCATAATTATAAAAAAAAGCTGCAAGTGGTTTGTGTGTATCAATTAATTTCTTAGAGGATGGAAAAAAATAAAAGAAAGGAGCTGCCCTAAGTACAGAATCAACGTGCATATTACCAAAATTTGAAAGTTACAAATGGCGGATTTCTTTAGTGTTGTACCATAATCTATCGATAAGCCATTATCGACATGCAAATGTATGGCTCGAATTTTTGTTTCTTTAGTTTACTGTAACCAAAGTATGCCTAAACAAACACAAGTCTGATAATTTAATCTCGAGTGGTATATTATTATAAATGTCAACACACATTTTTAAACTTCAAAAAAAAATTTATTTTCAACATTACAACTGGTAACTTATTTAGTAAAAGTCACCAAACTGCTGTGCAGTTTGTTGGCGACATGCGCATTCTTGCTTAATTATACCTACTTTACTTGGATTTAACATTACGTAGTATTAATTGTACTTACTAAATAAAATATAAAAATTACTTTAAGAGGTACGCCTTTAACCTACATTTTAGTACATATTTACATAACGTCTTTTAACTAACCGTCAAGTACAAGTCTATTCAGGTTTCTGCGGATTCTAGTATTCCCGTTAATTCCCGGGCTTTCTTAAGCAAATGAATCTATCAAGCAATTTTAACACAGAAATAATGGAAGTAGTTGTAAAAATCAATTATCGGAAATCAACAATTATCATGAACTCTATACACGTTGGCGCTCGCCTTCACTCGGTCAGCTAGGCGAGTGACACCGAACAAGGCAAGGCAAGGCAAATAGGCTGTCTATACGTTGGTATGTTGTCATTGTATTGCAGGCTTTAAAAAAATAGTCATTTTTAATAGTTAGAGTTGTCATTGGGAAAAATCAGAAACGAGTGGATAATTTTGTTTTCAGGAACTGAGAATAGCTAGTAAATGAGTCTTGTTTAATCTAAATTGAACATAAAATTATTTACCAATAAACCTAATGATGGAATAGCATTGTCATGTAATCTAGTTACATTTAAAGTTCTGTTAAAATTTGACTCTTCAAAATGAAGCGAACAAATGAAGATGGTCTTTGATCCAACGTTTATATTCGGTAGTCCTATGATTTCCAACCATTCTTTCTTCCTTTTTTCATTTGTAGGAAAACTTGAAATAATAATAATAAAACAATAAAAATCTCATAGTGAATTGTTTTAATAACAGAATATCGATAATATGTATGCTTACAAGATCAACACTATCTCAAAATAATCGTTAACAACAATCATCAAAATATACAAACAAACAGGCAATCTAAAGTAACAAAAGCAAAATTTGGCAAGATTTATAAATAAACTACTTAAATAAGTCTAATTACATAAAATATTCGGGCTATTGTGTGATTTATAGACAAAAAAATAACACATGCCTGTGCAATGTAACATTCGATTGATTTGCAGTTTTTCTAAAGCCGCATCCTTTAATGCTGCAGCGTCGCATTTTTATTAATACCTAATTATTCTCACTGTCAATATTTTTGTCCAATTTAAATATAATACATGTGAATAATTCAATAATACATTTGGAAAAACATTTGTTTTGACATTTGATGTACTTCCCTTTGACAACGGTATCATGTACCTCATGTACTTGAAATGGCCACGGTTGGCATTTAAAATGACGTTACGAATTTTCGATTCCCGTGTTTGACACAGACCAATGTAATGCTATCTCTTTTGGCTTAAGACGGCACGTAATAGTTAAACAAAGACAATAATATGTTTATGTTTTCGACGTCGAAATGCATCATATACATATAACGTCTGATTTATATATGTCAACGTAACATGTCCTTTAGTTTCCATAGTCTAAGATTAATTTGTTGTGACTTGTGAACGAACCGCTAGCGAGATTGTTTTGGAAATTGGAATTTATGTGAACTCGATACTCGATACTCGATACGGAATCTATAGAGGGCATTGTCAATAATACGCAAAAATGCGAGTGCAAACATATAAAATAAATATATAAGTGCGAGTTTTGTTTCATGAATA
>NW_020655380.1:0-10814 GCF_003589595.1 Hyposmocoma kahamanoa
TTAAAACTCACTAAAAAGTATCAATAGCGATACAAAAAAGTTAATACCTGTATAATTAACCCTAATTGCAGCAATACTCTTAAACGTACTTGATCCCTAGACACTTTTGATGTGTGTACTTACCAATGTTATTTAAATTCAGATAATTTTAACTGCCAAAAAAACAGTAACGTTATAATAAAATCTATTATTATTAATTATTTTGCCGCATTTTCATGAAGAAAAAAAAATAAAACAAAGTGAGACTTGATTGTCACGTTGTGAATTCGGAATTATAGTCTAGAGTCATCTGTTAGTTTCGCTGTCATAATATTACGAAATAAACATCGCGTCTTTTTATTTAACGAGAAATTATTTCCTGTGTACCAGTAAATAAAAAAATGAACAAAATATTGAAGAGATTTATGTAAATAAAAAAGTAAACGTAACTTTTCATCGTTACCAATCAATATTTAGACAATAAATTCGAAAATAATATTGTTTCCATTGCATACGTGTATCTATTTTAAGATTGCTAAATTTGACAAAAGAACAATATTACTTTAATGTCAAAGTCGCGTCATAGTACGAATTGAGAGAATTAATAGTTACAAAGCTGCCAATAAAACATCATAGTTCTAACCGACTTAAAAAAAGATGAGGTTAGAGGTTTTCAGATACCTCCGTCAATTGTGGACCGATTTTGAAATTTTTTTTTGTTTGAAAGGATGTACGATAAGGTGGTTCTATTGTCGCCAAATCTGATGAGGGGATCCCGTGAAAATCGAAGGGAATCCACAAATTTTATAGGCATATCCGTGTATTCACCAATTTCTTCATCACTTGTCCACTGAAAATTCTTCACGAGGTGGACCCTGATGTTGTTCCGGGTTAATTTTGGCTATCACAAATTACTAATTATTTTCCGCAAAGAACAGTCGCCATTTTGCTTGACACAATACATGTGATCAACCAATCACCGTCACCATGACGTCTAGAAAATAAAATACAAAATGTGCAAAGGAGTAACAGTCCCATTGTCACCAAGAAGTCAGAATTTAATGAGGGGATCCCATGGAAATCGAAGAAAGCCGAAGCCGAACTTTTGAAGTAGTTTTTTTTTTCAATGAAAAAGTTACAATTATAACATTGTAATAAGCTTACTTTAAGCGCGTCATGGTACGGAAAGTCAATGTAAGGTCTTCTGATCTCCAATGTGCCAGATAATCACATCAATCTTCTGATCTGAAACTAGACAATTCCCTGTACTATGAATAATAGATTAGACTACACGTAAATTTCTAGAACTAGACGTAATTTCCTCCTGAGTATTACTCAGAAACTAGAACCAATTTAGAAATGATCGTTTACCAAGTTGGGCCTACCGGGAACCAAACCAGTAACCTTCCCATTTAACGTCCACAACCCATTGATAATCCAAAGTGCAAAAATAGAAAATAAAATGGTATTTCACTTACTTACTTTAGCGAAATAAAACCAAATATTTCACGAGAAAAATTACCGAGGATTATCCCAACGTTTACGGAAAGACACGTGACAAATCCTTTACTTACATAAGTGTTAACGCCAAAAACACTTACAAAATCACCACGTCAAAGCGCCTTGTACACTAAACGCCAGGAATACGCTGCTTACGGTCGTAATTTATCCGCTCACGCGATACATGCAGCCGTAGACGCATACCACACCTAGAGGTGCCGGTGATGATTTTATACCGATTTATCGGATATCGAAGTTATAACAGGTAAAAGAACTAATATTAATTGCTATTTCGGTAACTACTCTAGCAAACCATAAAGTTTTTAATGCCTGGGTCTGCCATTTAAAAAAAATAAACAACTTCAAAAATACGTCACGACAATCATGTGTGTTATGGTTTGGGCTGGTGATTTCAGTGTTTATTTATTGAAAACATACCGTAAGTAGCGTTTTTTAAGTTTACCCTGAATATAAATGTTTATAAACTATACTTTAAGGAGTAATTTCATGGTAAACGTTAGAACCACTCAAGCGGAATATTGTCATGTTTATCCAAGTACACCAAAAATTTCATGAGTGCTTTTTAAATGCAGGTGGTAAAGGTGCATTTGCGGTGTATTACTGCATTTTATTTGAGATGTTTTTGTTGGTAGTACGGAGGGTATTTATGTAGCAACGCAGAATAATAATTTTTATTTACAAAAACTTGTATTTAAACTGAATGCTTTTCTAATTTGCGAAACCAAATAGCCGCCATTTTGCGGTAGGTGGAGCGCATCGCGTGAGCGGATAAAATTCTTCTTCTTTTATGATACCGTTCAAAAATGGACAGTACAAAACTATAATTTACGATCATGGCTTTACTTACTGCGACCAATAACGTGTGTGTAAAGTAATATAATTACTCGCCAAATGACATAATAACTGAAAATGAAATAATATTACGACTTTTGACAAAACTTTAAAGATGTGGTTAATTAAAAAATGTTTTTACAGTTTCAATGATTTTATTGATTATAATCAATGTGAATAAACATTAATGAAATTAAATTAACGTTATAATGAATTAATATGCTTTATGTACAAGTTTGTTTTAATTTCATAATTAAATTGTACTTTAAACATTATACACCCGTAGCGGGTATATAGTGAGGATTGTAATTACGTTCATAAGAACTTAATGTTCACTACATTCACACAATAAATGAATTCTATTCTAATTCTATTCTATTCTACCAAGTGATGGAACGAACAAGTTGTGCGCCTGGTGAAAAGCGACACGCCTGTTTATGATAATTACAGTGCCACTCAGAGCTTTAAATCGCAAAGGTCTGAGTAGCACTGACACGGCCCACGTCACACTGAGACACAAGTTGTCAAGTCCCATGTGCCTATAACTTTACTAGCAATGTTTACATTACTATTTGGCGGCAGAAATAGAAGGTGGCAGTACTTCCCTGGACATATTCTTTCACAAGGGGCTCTACTGTCGGTGGCATACATTATAATTGTATAACTTGTTAAGAACTTGCGTTCGTAGTTGTTCGTTGCCAAAATGCTCTACCTCCAGTCGCGGGTCCTCAGATAGGTCGGCAGATAGTTCACAATCTCATATTCACACATCCACACAGTTACACACACATACACGCACACGCAGACGCACACAGAATCACACACACATTTACACCCATAATCAACTTTGTAAAGGTATAGTATTCGTCAATCCTTTCCATTATAATGTATAATAAGTTTAATTAAGTATTTTTATTACCTTCTTTACTTTTATTTGTTCATACCAATCTAATAATTTATTAAAATTTCTTTGGTTTTCTGTTCCTATTGCGCTATTTCGACTCATCTGTAGAACAAAGGTCTATGTGCAGGACTACTTGTTCTCGGGACATAGTACATAGTACATTTCGTTCGTTCTTCTTCGCTCAGGATGTCAGATCGACGGTTGCTCGCTTTCATATTTCCTAAATGAAATAAGTTATATAAATTCACAAAACACCTTTACGTAGGCCTTAGTTTGAATAAGGAAATTCTTCTCGTAACGTACTTATTCTCTTTTCGCTATATAATCACATCGGACTCTGTTCTTCGGATGAGTCGATTTGTTAACTTCTAACTTGTAACTGTGTCTTTTATCACTTCTGTACTCTGTTCTCTTTAATCCCACCTCTCCCTACCTCAAAGATTGTTTCGTATTTCAAAGTAAAACTCTCAGTCGCACCTTACGGTCTTCTCTTACTCTTTCTTTAAACTACCCTATACATTCTTTTAACTTCTATTCCAACTCCTTCAAGGTTAGAAGCGTCAAGCTGTGGAATTCTCTGCCTGAATCGATCAGATGCGTTAAGTCTGTTGAGTCTTCTAAAATTCTACTCAAAACTCATTATCTTACACGCTAATTATTATTATTTTCTCCTATTCTTACCTATTTTAGATCGTCTGTATTGTCATTATTATTTTCTATAGAATCATACTTCATTTTGTGTAATCATATTATGTATTTTTTTGTTATTTATTTATTAAAGTATTTTATTTATTTATTACTATTATCTTGGATATCTGTTTTAGACTATTTTTATTATTGTTTCTTTTTTTTGCATGTGCAATATGTGTTTTAAATACGAATTCTGTTGCGCCCTCAATTAATTATTATGCCACATGTTTTTCCTGTAACCCGAAGGTTGCCTGGAAGAGATTGCTATATAGCAATAAAGCCGCCTGTTGTACCTTGTATTGTATTGTGTTGTGACGAGGAGACATTGATTACCTGCGAGACAGGCTCAGTGTAGTGCAGAAATCAAGACCAATTCTCTGGTACGCGATATACCTACGTTGCAACAAGTTGTGACTCTAATGTATTTTACTTCTTTTTATTATGTATCTATCTGCATAATTATGTTGTCAAATAAATAAATTTTAATTTTAATTTAATTTCAATAACGCTTTTCTTCGTGGTGAGAGGAATTGCTAGTCGGCATAAAATATTTGCGGATTGTTGCACAGGGTGTCCCAGACGCACAGCAAGGGATCTAAGAAATCTATAATTATAATAAACCCTATATCCAACAAATATCGAGCTATCTGTCTTCATTCATATGTGCTCTTAGGCAATTAAAACGTGTTACTAACCTGAACAGCTCGGAAACAGCTCTTACTGCCATGAAATGTTTGTCCTTAAAAAAATGTATTACAATATAATGCAATATAGACCAAACAGACTCCTGTAAACCCTATTTCTAGCGTCCACTAATTAAAACGCGGCTATGTGATAAATGGTCAAATATCCGATTCAAATAGAAAAAGATAGAGCTCAAAATTATCTTTTAAATACAGTTAAAATTAGTTAACGTCTTCGACTTATCGCAACTTACCCTGACGATGCATAGCTGAAATATGATTAAACAATTTTAATATTCTAAAACTGGGTTATGGTTTTCTTATGACATCACAAAAAAATATTTTCTCTTATATATTTTTGAAGCCTTTAAGTTCGTCAAAAAACATACAGACTTATACTCTCCAGCTAAATTAAAAACACGTAATAACCCTTATCATAATAAATTTAAACCTTGCTCTGGCTTAAAACTATGTTCATGCGCCTCTCATTCCTTGTTAATAAAAATATATAATCACAACTTTACCATGGCGCAGGTGAGAAGGTGTTGGTGGTCACCACTTCGCCATGGTAGTTTGATGGAGAATGATAGACGAGTCGTGAGTTGATAAATGACTGTATATTAATGAGTATGAACTGAATGTATATTTTGCTTGAGCTACTTATTTATACTAATTTGGTACGTGTGTCTTATGCTGATTCACAAGGCATGGTTGTTACTTTTGCTTGCACTAAGACGTACCTGAATGTCGGAAGAGGGTTAGACATTCTGGCACGTCTGTGGCTGCTACAACAACCCTAATTATATTAACGACTTGGATAAAAATATGGTCAAAGATTTCCTCGTTAAAAAAAACATTATAATTTGTCTGAATTTTTTGATGAGAAAAGTGTTTCATTAATTCATTAATTTACTAATTACAAATTACTATCTGATAAAAATATAATAAGGTATAAATGTATCTGTAATATATAAATATGTTAACAATTATTATAGAAATAATGATGCAATATCTATGTCAGTTGATCATATATTTAAATTTGAAATGTTCCTATATAATTAGTTTAATTTTCTACGCCCTTCTAGGGTATCACGTGTATGTACCTACTATAATCTCAACTTTATTAACCTGTTCTTATACATGTGAATTGCAATAAATGAGAATATGAAAAAATGACTTGAGTTGAAAACAATGGTACCTACCTCCAATAAACACTTCGGCAACTTAATTTTTGCACCTGTTCTATTTTTGTTTTGTTTATTGTTTCTTTTGTCAAAATTCGTTTTTTGTTTCCTTTCTCGAATTTCGTTTCTTGTTTCTTTATATTAAAACTTATATAATAAAAAAGTAAATAAAAAATGGCTGTTCATAAAAATAACAGAAAATGTCGTAGTGTTAATTGGAGGTATCGACAGGATGAATTCGTATTTTTTAAACGATTTCATTAAAAGGAGTAGGTTCTTGACTGTTTTTTTTTTTGTTTGTATGCAACGCAATTACTCCGGTATTTGTGAATTGATTTTGATGTCTTTTTTTTGTTGGAAAGAGGGTATTAGTCGCATTTAAATTTAAAGAAAACAATCCACCTCTAAGGGTAGCAAACTAGGGGATGAATCCGGGATTGTTGCCTTTTTACTTTCAGTTTGTATGTACATATAAGAAAAATTTGAAGTAGTTTCCTTTTTTTTAATAAAAATTATTAATGTCGGAAAACTGTTATTCTGTGTAGTCGAAATACGTCAAACAAAAGGCCTATTTTGGGCCTCATTTCGCCTTTAAATGCTCTGTTGTACATTGGGTTAATTTAGCACAACAGGGTGGTGGTGGGTGGTTGTTGGTCGTATGATATGCAAGGCACATTAATAAGTTACGTAAACTGTGGACACTCCAGTCAACTACCTAATTTTAACTTCGGGCGCGAAGTCTACATCCGTTTCGTACTAAAATTGTATGGCAACCTTTAGAATGAAAAAAATAGATATGCAATAATACCAAGTGAGGGGACAAACAAGTCATGTGTCTGGTGGTAAGCGGCACGCCTATCCATAACAGTTGCAGTGCCATGCAGAGCTTTAAATCGCAAAGATCTGAGGGGCACTACCACTGCGCGCGTCACCATGAGACATAGGTTGACAAGTCCCATGTGTCTGTAATTTCACCAGCACCCTTCAAAATCGAAACGCAGTAATGTTAACATTACTGCTTGGCAGTAGAAATTGGTAAGGTGGCAGTACTTCCCTGGACGAACTCTTTCACAAGGAGCTTCTAATGGTACTACTGAAGCTTTTTCGACGTGTAAATTTCATCATAATGTTTTCTTTGATCGAAAAGCTCATGGTAAATTTCAAATTTAATTTAGCACATAAATTCCGAGAAACCACTTTTGAACAATTTACAATCTGGGCCCCTGAGTATCTTTGAGAGATAAGTTTAAGGAAGTGAATATTCTTCGTATGAATATTATTATATGAATATTATACGTCACAGTACATGTACGAAAATGTAATTTATGTTAAGAGGAATAGCAATCTCTTTATGAAAAATAGTGACAGACATAACATTAATATGAGGAATAATAATCTCAGTACAGAGTACTAAAAAAACCGACCTCAAAAGTACGTGGAATTACGTCTATTTGCTAAGTTTCATTGAAATATCCCCTAGTTCGCCACTATACAAGACTTGATACTGGAGATAATAAAAATAGGTTCTCATTACGACACTACTCAAAGTATATCGAGAGAAAAACGCCTTGAATTGGAGAAATAGCAAAATCAACTAAATAATTGCTAAAAGTAATTGCTCCTAAATTAAAGTTAGGCGCTATTTATAAAAATGAATCTTCATGCGTGAACAGCCACCCTTAGAGGTGGATGATTTCCTTCAAAATGAAATGGGACCACTATGGCAGTACCTCCTTTCCAATAAAAAAAGAATCATGAAAATCGGTTCACAAATACAAAAAAAAGAAAAAAAAGAACATACAGTCGAATTGAGAACCTCCTCCTTTTTTGAAGTCGGTTAAAAATAAACTAGCTGTTCTTGATAGTCGTCTTCACAAAGTCACGAAATCATTTAAGGGGCAATGTATACGCTTCTATAACAAGATTCCGGTTGATATACAGAAATAATACAGGTGCTTACAGCAATAATAATAAAAACAAAAATACTTCGACTTTAGTTTCGCATGTTGATACAGTGAGGGTGGTTTGTCGGAAAAAAGTAAGTGACAATGGTAACGCCACAAGTAATCGAAGGTAGTCGTTAGACAGATATGTTAGTTCTTAAAGCTAACATCTGCCGCTCGCCGGTCAACGGTACTCGCCCGTTAATGAAATTAACTGGTTTTAACCCGTTTCCGGAAAAAATAATTGGGATTATTTCAGTGGAGGCCACATCCTACACGTCAATGATCTCGTGGTTCAGATAATTATTATTTTGGATATCTATTTTAGAGTCTCGCCTTTCCGTGGCCTAAAAGATTAATTTAGAATTTTTATTTTAAAGAGGCGGCATGGCAGTGGCACAAACAGCCGGGGTCAGGGTAAAGAACCGGCGAATGATACGCACCGTATCGAGCAGGACGGCCTTGTGCATTCGTGCTGGAAGCGACACGCCACATGATATCATTAATGTAGCTAATTTTAAATTCTGACGATATCTAATTAGTTACATTTAACGGTGTTAAACAAATTTGTTTTATGATACCAACTGACAGGACAAACAAATCGCTTAGCTTTATATCACAAAGATCAGCGCCTGTCGCCCTGAGACTTATGCTGACAAGTCCCATGTGCCCGTAATTGCACTAGCACCCTTATCTTTTAAAACCAGAATGCAGTAATGAAGTTACTAAATTTAAATCACATTGCTGCTTGGCGGCAGAAATAGGTAAGGTAGTATTTCCCTTTTTCTTTTTTTTTGGACGCTGGGAAATACGTTACGCGTACCACTCACTTCGAGGAAACAGCGACCGGTTAACGTGTCCCCAGTCTACGGCAGGGGAAGAAGGTGGGCGTACTGCCTCCTTCGTCTTCCCGGCCGCCTTTGTCGAAGCGCATCAGCGAGGATCTTTCTGCGAAATTACGCTCTCGCAGAAGGAGACCACTGCCTCTCAGCACCTCTTGCTGCCGGGCTCGATGCCCACGATAGTTGACAGCGAGAGGTCTTCTCCCACTATAATAATAAATAATAATAATAACTTTATTGATAGCCTTTTACAAATAATACAGTAATTATTACTTATTAATTGATTGCTGACCAGTCAGGCAACATCCAGACCCTACAAGAGGATTTAACCTGTGTTAGCAGATAGTACCGTTGCCGCTACGGCGGGCAAGCATCAGTTGATTTTTTATCAACAAATGGCTTACAAGTAAACAAAAAAGGAACTCTATAGTTCCAAGACCAGTACAATAAAACTGTTCATTTGCGACCTAGAAAGGAATAAAATATGAGAAAGATGTTCCAAGAGTTAGTACAGAAGAAGAAGACTTAAGCTGTTAGATAAATAAGTCGCAGTGTGTATCAAGAAAGTGGAGAGTAAAGCTGTGCACTCTGCAGCGATGCAAACGCGCGATCGCATCGATACAAACGCGCTATTGGATAGCTACGCTTGTGATTTATAAGCGATTGCATCGATGCAATCGAACGCAAAGTGTAGTGATGCAGTGCGTTACACAAGCGCGCGTTTACTTCGCTGCTAAAAGTCGTCGTGTGTTCAACCACTCTAAGACATTATATTTACGCGTATTGTAGTTTAACTAATCCTGTTAAACCACTCTAAATCTGCCTTACAGTGTGTTATTTTATTCCATTAGGCTGCACATCAAACAAGGACGAGGGACAAACACTGTGTCCCTTTATCAAGCTCATATTCGAATATCTTCCATTGAATTGTCTCTTTGTGCGTTTGTAATGGCTTATTACAGTGTCGGGAGAGCAGGCTTTGAATAATGATCGGTACAGAGTACTAAAAACCGACCTCAAAAGTACGTGGAATTATGTCTATTTGCTAAGTTTTATTGAAATATCCCCTAGTTCGCCACAATACAGGACTTGACACTGGAGATAATAAAAATCGGTTCTCACTACTCAAAGTATATTGAGAGAAAAACGCCTTGAATTAGAGAAATAGCAAAATCAACCATTAAAGTAATTGCTCCTAAATTAAAGTTAGGCGCTATTTATAAAATGAATCTTCATGCGTGAACAGCCACTCTTCGAGGTGGATGATTTTCTTCAAAATGAAATGGGACCACTATGGAAGTACCCCCTTTCCAACAAACAAAGAATCATGAAAATCGGTTCACAAATACTAGAGTTATCGCGTAACATACATACAAAAAAAAATATCGGTTAAAAATGAAAGGCATATAAATGTATTTAAACATTTTCTTCGTTTTTTTTTTATAAAAATGAAGTTGTGATAAATTATATTACCTACATATCGCGTAATGAAAATGTGTAAAAAAGATTTATTAAGTTTTTGTGTATTCGAACTAGGGAGCGGTACGAGTCAAACCGGTATCTTGATATATGTAAGAAAAATCATCTTTTGCCACCAGAGGTACGACGTCAAATAGGTAGCAGACCTAGTATTTTTGCGAAAAATTCCTTCTGGTGCCGTGGACTCCCCGGAACTCGTGTCCAAGATTTATTTTAGAGCCTTTAGAACGGGTACGCAATAATCCTCACGTTACTGCTTGGCGGCAGAATAGGTGGCAGTACTTCCCTGGACTAACTTTTTCACGAGCTCTATGGCTGCTAAAATATGTTAAGTAGCTTATACAGAAACTTCGATTGTATTAATAAGAAATGTAACTATTTTTTCGGAACTTAATCGTATGTATTTGTTTTTCGAAACAAACCAAAGTTTCGGGCCGTTCACTGGTCATGGTCACGGTTGACTGAGATAAGTCAATCAACCAGTTATTTTTCACTATTGTTATAAAAGTTATTAATTAAATACCTTATGAGCAATTTTTGCACATTTTCTGATACGTATAAGTAGAGAATAGGCAGGTTTGGGCGCACGTTTAGTATGTAAATCTATAGAAGATAGGTCTAATATACGTCTGTAGTGATTCTAAGACTGTTTCCTTACAAAAAAATACACATTTTATTTTTTTTCTACTAAACTGTTAGATTTATGGCAAAATGTGATATGACAATAATTAATTAGGATAATAGGATCTCAAGATTGG